>NW_025960494.1:0-106210 GCF_023159225.1 Perognathus longimembris pacificus
GAAATGAATAAAGCAAGAATCCTCTCCTTGTCCTCCTGGCAGAAAACCAGCCACCATCTCCAAGGGGAAGATTCATTTCAAAGTGCTTCCCAAAGCAATCCAAATCATACTTCAACTGGAGGAGCACATACTGCACGGAACAGATTGTAGGCAATTGACAAATCCTTCATGGCTAAGCCAGTGCATTGGCAGTAGATTTTTTTGAAAATTCTTTTCTTCTTCTTTTTTTCAACGTGTACCTCTAATACTAGGGCACATTCCCCTTAGTTCCAGTTGATTCAAGCTGCAATATTATTAACTGGGGACTTAACCATAGAGAAGAGAATGGTGTAGTAATTATGCCTGAGTTCCTGTTAGGAGAAACCACAACCGTTGCATTTTTTATTTAGTTGGTTTAGTTTGCTTTAAATTTGCCTCTATATTAAAAACTATGCCTGTTCCTAATGCAACTGGGAGAACCAGAGGTGAAGGAAGGAGAAGTTAGAAGGAACATAATATTATTCAACTAAATTAGAACTCTGTGGGAAAGTACTGCTGATTAGGGATGGTAAAGTCACTCCGGGTGAACTAACCAATTTAACCCAGGGAACTGTATGCCTGTACACTAATTGCCTCTGATAAAATATTACTAATAAAATGATGAATTTCAAATCTAATTCACTGAGCCTGCCACATCATACAGAGACCCTAAGTCAGTACAATCGCAGACCCCCCCACAGTCTCAATATGTCTTTGCCATCCAGAGACCCCACTGAAGCAAAGCCTATAATAGAATTATCACAACGTGCTGCTTTTGAATTTCCCATTTATGCTCCCTCCTTCCATGTCATATCCACATACTAATCACCTGCACTCACCACTTCATTTAATAATACCCCAAACAAAGAGGCCACATTAAAAGAAGCAAGTGGGGATAGGGGAAGAGAGATGGAGGAAAGCATGTAGGTTGCTGTGTGTAAGGATGAATGGCGATTTAATCAGTCAGGACTATACGCCCAGGCAAACACCAAAGCAGAAGCCAACTGCTACAAAAACAAGTAAAATGGATTTTGACAATGGACGCATGCATGCATTCAGACTAGTTTTGGCTTCTCATTCTGCTCATTATAACCTTTTTAAACAGCTGGAGAGACCACTCAATGGAAATGCCCAATCATTTGCTTGTTGGTTGGTTTTACTTTATAATATTTTTGTCAGTGTACCCTACGTTATACCCTGGCAGTTTAGTGACACTTGTTCAAGCTGGGCCTGAGATTGCGCCTGTCACTCTCCCAATTGGAAAAGTCATCTCTGGCTCACTTTAGCACCTAGCTGTCACTAATTCTATTCATCTTTCTCACTTATTGTGATCTCCAGATAAATCTGCTCACAGTAGCTCTGATATTAATTTTTTGGTCTCTAAAACTTTCAGTAGCTTTTAGAGAAAAACTTATTCAGTGTTACTTATGGAAGAGTGGTAAGGAAAATTGTATTCAGGATCAGAAACATAGCCATACAAACCATAGTAAAAGGCATTTTGTAGTGGTAGAGATTGGACTGAACTCTGGATACAGCTTAGGCAAATGAAAAGCCATTGCCAAAAGGGGCATCAAGCATTGGGTGCTCTTGCTAAACAATGTAGTAGAGCTCTTGACTAATGCTGGATTACATGAAAATGTATATGTGGTACAATGATAAGGTCTAGAAACCTGACTAGATTCTGATGAAGCAATGAAACTTTTCATTGCCTAAAAGTTCAATTCTACTTCCAACTTTCCATGTTCTGATTCAAAATTTCTAATTTGCCCTAACTGAAGTACCTCTCCCATTGATGACTAGAAAACCTAGTGATTTTTCTAACTCTTGCTATTATGTCATTATATCCCTAATCTTACACTCTCTTCACCCCAGGCCACCCAAACTTACCTACATTTATTCTCACATTTTATTTTTTCCTCTTGAATGTTCCTCTTTGGGGCCTACCAAAATACTTTCTTCTTAAACTATAATGTTTCATATAAACTATATCGCACTTAAGAATTTTTCTAGACAAAAATGACCTTCTCTTCTCTGAACACACAGTACATATTGCTTTCTTTGACAATTAAACACATACTTCTATTGTATACCTTACAATGCTGTCAGTGTGATTATTTGATTTTCCAGACTTTTTAAAGAATACTTGTCTCAATTACCTGGGAATTTTATGGAAATATATTTTTGGTTCAGATAATCTGAATAATACTTCGACTCAGCACTTAATTCAACATAGATGTATCACTTATCTTTTAATGTTCAAATTACCACATATTAGTTATCAGACAAATATTATCTACTCAGATTAATTTATGTAACATAACATAGATCTAGTCACACCCTATTCATCTCTGCATAATTAGCTCCTAATTTGTGATCTCATTAGAATATTAGATGCTAATTTATACACACAGGAAAAAGAGTAGGAGACAATGTCTCTGCACTAAAAGAGGTAATAAGTGTCCTTATCATAGAAAATATGCCTTTCATGAACTTCTGTCATGTCTCTTTAAACTTATCTTCAATACCACTTTCTTCTTATGAAAGTGCCTTTTGTACCAAGAGACAAAATCATGTCTAAAGGGCATATAATTTCAAATAAAAAACATTTATTTTGAGTATAGACTATAAAAGAATGTTCCAAATGTCAAAGTTATGCTGCCAGTAATCATTATAATTTTCCTTCAGCAAGGTCAGTAGTGGGACTAGGGCTCTTTGGGATTCCCCAGAAAGGAATAGAGACAATAGTCCTCACACAAGGAACAAAGACTCCGGTGATAATGAGTTTAATTTGAGCATTAAGACATCAGAGAATTCATAAAATCTAATTAATTATGAGAAATGGCTATTTTACAACCAACAATATGACTCAATTTCTTGGGACAACTAGTGTCTTTTTGAAGAACATCCCAGCCATTAAATAGACTCGGATATTCATCGTTAATAGAATTTTTTTGCATATTGTCTCTCATTAGAAATTTATTTCTATATTAAGATAATCTGTCTTATTTTAAACAATAAATCATCTATGATAACAAAATATCTCAAAACTCATAATCTAGTATAGAAATTCATTTTGCCTAATGTTAGAAAACTCTCTCTTTAAGAATTAGGGAAAAATAACCATTATCCAGTTCTTGGTTTAACATTTTTGTGTGTCTTTGTTCTAAGACTTTGGAGACTAGCTTGATGTTTGCTTGCCATGGAATCTTCTCTCCAGATGTTGCTAACATATCCTCCTGACCTCTTGAAACCAGACAGAATGACTATTACTTAAACGTATACCACTCATTGCTCCCCATTCATGATATTCTTTAGCAATATTAACTACAATAGCAATACCAGAAAAAAAATCCTCACAAAATACTTAATGATCAACTCAGAACCTGATTTTTTTTTTCCAGTCATAGTGATTGAACTCTGGACCTGGGAGCTCTTCTTCAGTTCTTTTTGATCAAGGCTTGCACTCCAGTACTTTGAGCCAGAGCTTTACTTTGTTTTCTGGTTGTTAATTGGAGAAAAGAGTCTCATGACCTTTCCTGCCTGGGCTGGCTTTGAACCATGGTCTTCAGATCTCAGCCTCCTGAGTAGCTAGGATTAAGGCATGAGCCACAGGCACCTGCCTTTTATTTCTCTTTCATGTCAATTCCAAGACAAATGTTCTCAAGCTGGAAAACGTACATAGTCCATTTACAAGCACAAATTTGTAGACTAAGCTCCATCCAGCTAATAGTGGACCAATTCTATGCCTAGCATATACCTCATTTCCCACTTTCATTTCAAAGAACTATGAAGGGCATCAGAAATTGGAAACACAGGCTCTATGAACAAATTTTTTAAATGACATATGCAAAAAATAATAATACCATATGCAAAATGGCAGACACAGGAAAGGGGAAAGTATTTAAACCATAGATTCCCCTGAGCTTTCCAGGGTGCTGGGAAAATGTGATTGGCTTCCTAAAGGAAACACCAAGAAAATTTAGAATACAACATGTGCCATTTCAGTCTCTGAAAGACCAAAGAAAAATGGTAAAAGCATGGGGAGTGGAAAAGATGGGGAACATAAAAGTCCCTCTACCTGAAATATAAAAGTCCTCATCACGTTGAATAAGGCAAGCAGATTTCCCCAAGTGATGTCTCCCTTCTACTTCCCCATTATTTACACAGACAAATGTTCTTGACTGGATTCTACCAAGAATTTTCTTCACAAAAATTTAAGCTGCTAAAATACAAAGAGACCCTGGACATATCTTGGGCAATCCTAGTCTACACATCCATAACTCCAACTGCTTCATCATATTCTTCATTGGATGTAAAAATTCTAAATGCATAACTTTTATTCTTCAGATAATATTTTCCTGAAATTGTTTTTGGCACTGATTTCAATACTCAATAAAATACTATGGGAGGCTGGGCCCAAAAATGTAATCTAGCTACTTAGGAGACTGAGATCTAAGGATTATAGTTCAAAACCATCTCGGGAAGGCAAGTACATGAGAATTCTTTTTTTACATTTCTAATTAGCTAGCAAAAAGCCAAATGTAGAGGTATGGCTCAAATAGAACACTCTTTGAGCAAGAACAAACACACAACCTCAAGGACACTGCCCAGGTCATGGGTTCAAGCCCTAGGGACACACACACACACACACACACACACACACACACACACACACCATATGGAATACATTATTTAGCTACAAAGGTAGAGCATTCTCTACCTTCGGTGAGTCTTTACACATAGCACTAACTAGCCAGGACTCTCCGAACTAAATAAATTGACAATTTTCTTTTGAGCCATCACTTCCTACAACACCTAGTTGGCCTGGAATCATTTCACTTTCTGTCTCTAGTAAGCCATGGTCACAGAAATCCAAAGACTTGACCTATTCGTGTGGATGCTCATGAACCATAGCTGCCAAGTCAGTAGGACTGCCTCTGTAACTTAAATGAAATCATTACCCAATTCTCCCCTTTTTCAGCTTTTACTTTCTTCCCCTGCAATGCTTACAATTCCCATTGGCTGCTTCCAGTGTCTTCCAGAATTATGGCACTCATACCTATGACCTGAATAAAAAAGTTGGCACAGGAAGGTTCTAGGCACTCCCTTACAATAAGCATCCTGGTAGGGGTTGCTTCTTTGAGCAAATTCCATTTCAGCTATCATGTGAATTGCACATGTAGCATGTTTTATACATTTACAAATGATGAACAAGTAATATGAGATGATGTTAAGATTTTTCTTATTATTCAAGAGTTCACAAAGGAATGACATACTTACTCACTCAAATTTAAATTTAGGTAAATAGCATCCCTCCACTTGTAAATGAACCTTATCCATGCAGGTCATAAAAGAAGCTGCTAGATGTCTGAAGTTATTCTCAATTTAAAGCTGCAATGGAAAGTAATTAGATTGAATTGGAGCTATAGCTTCAAAACAAAGATAGATAGTTCATTTGAAATAATAAAATGCCAATATTTGCAGAAAATTGAGACTCAACAAATAATAAACAGTGTTAGTCCCTCCACAAATTATGGGCCAGCTATTATAAATATTGAAACACAACCATACATCACTAGAACTATCCTTATTTTAGCTACTTTCATCTGGTAATAAATGGAAATTGTGTTTGGTGGATAAAACTAGAAGAAGGAGAAACTGCTCTGCCCTTTTCCTTTTTCTTGATGAATTTGGCTCAGGGTAAGAATAGCAAATTATGTGTTAACAGAGAAAATAACTTGGCATGCTGAAAGACCAAAACAAAAAATGTTACAAAACCAGTCATCTCACTAGCAGTACCACATGCTATATAATCAGACTGAGTAGAAAAAGTCCCCTAGGATATAAAATCTAAACAGGTTATCTTGCCAATAAAATGATGGATCTGTATATCTTTAGAATGCCCAATTTCCCCCTCATGTTTCTGCTTTTTTTGAGATTTTGTATTTATTCATCCATCATCTTTTATTTGACCATGCAGATGCAGTATATTTTCTTCCAATAATCCAGGTAAAGAATAAAGTTAGTACATGCTGAGTAGTTTTAAAAGTTGCAACTTCATTAAAATGTTTTCCCATAAAAAAATAGAAACAAAATAGCATGACAACATATATTTCAAATTGCTAGCCAAAAAAAAGGAAAAGGAATAGTGCTCTATTCCCTTTATGTGCTTCTAGTTGGACACAGTGATATTACAGGGTAAGTTATGACATTAATGCAGAAAGAAAGTTGTACATCGGTCCATCTGTTAGTGGGAAAGCTGTCAGAATCCTCTAAAATGTTCACCAACCACTGTTATCTAATGTTTCCCCAGCATACCCAAATTCAGGGCTCAAATTTCTTTTTAGGTCCTAGGTTTTTTGAGGTTTGGTTTTGTTTTGTTTTGCTAATTGTGTAGCTCTTTGTGTGGTGATCCCAGTTTCCAGAACACACAGAAATGTGTACAGACAGAAGTACAGCTCCTCTCTCCATGTTGACAACAAAAGTTAGGAGAAAGTGTTCTGCATCTCTATGGAGTCACCCTGAGCCCCTGAACCAGGCACAGGACAGCTACAACATCAACTATTGAGTTCATGGCATGGGAAGATGTACTGCCTGTCTAAGGCATGCTGCCAAATTCCAGAAGAGATATCCTGGCACACATCAAGGTATGGCTGCAACAAAAGTAGAAGTCACAGAGGAAGAATTTCTCCCAGCAAGCATTATTTATACGCAAGAATTTGGGTCAAAGTGAATCAAGGAAAATATTAACATTCTGATATGTTTTGTGATTTTAATAGTGCTACATAGCCAACAACTCTGATCTGTCTTCATTCCATAACTCTTCCTACAATCAAGAAAAGCTAGAGCCAGGTGAACAAGCTGACTCTACTCGTGCTCACAAAGACAATGAAGACTCTAAATGGGGAAGGCTTTCCTTTGAAGCTGCGCACCAAAGGCTCTACTCTCCCTATCTCTTCCTCACTTCCTCCATTCTGCCCAGAGGAAAGATACCCTGCTCTCTTAAAAAGCCAAAGTCCTCTCCTAGGAAATTATGGCTGACCATTGTGTAGACACAATCACTTGTAAGGCAATGTTTCATGCCCTTGCTACAAAATCTGAAAACAATAGTAATGTGAAAAATTGTTTTGGAATTCAGTATTTTCCAAACTGAACTAAGGGAGTGGCAAGGTTCCTATCCCTGATCCATTCCAGGTAATGAAGTATCTTCACTTTCTACCTAATTGGGCAGGTCAGAAGTGTAGACATCACCCACTTCTTTATCTCTAAATCTAATCATAAATGTCTTTTAATACCACAAAATCCTTTTTGTCTTTCCCTATTTTGATCTTGTTTCCTTTCCCTCCCCCATCCTCACTTCCTCCACGAAGTTTATCAGTAGCCTGTTCTCTATGGAGCTATTTATACTTTGATTTACACTATCCTTCACTTTAGCTAATGGAGCCCACATGCATAGAGTTTTAAGACATTCTGTTCTTAGATATGAGGCTTTTGAGGAAAACATATAATTGGGAAGTCAGTGAACATACCAAAGCCACAGAAAGAAATCAATTTGGAGGATACCTGGGTGATACAGAGAAAAAATATATATACAAATAAAATTATCACTATCCTCAGAAATATGTGAACAACGTTCCATAAAAATAGCATTCTGATAAGTAGGATTAAGAAACTCAACAGAAGACTTAAGAGCTAAATTCAGGGAAATCTGACACAAAGAAGGAATAAGAAAAAAAGAAAGACAATTATGGAACTAGCAAAATAATTTCAATTGTAAACCATTTCATAAATCCAAGTCAGAAAATATCTATATACTTAATCTCTAACTTTTTGGACAATATAGCAAATATGTCACCCAGTTTAAGGCTACAAATCAAACTTGTCCCTTTGCATCTTTTAAGAAAAGAATTCAGGCAAAATACAAATATAGCAAAGATGATAAGACAGTGTATTAGAAAAAAATGTGGCAGGGAACTGAGAGCACATGACATAGACATGCTACTGGAAGAGCAGGTCAGCCCAAATCAGCCATTATGAACCATCTTCATCCTTGCAAAGTATGACCTTGGGCTAAACAGTGAGAATTGGAGTCCTTGACCATGGTTTTCTAATCACCGGGTTTCTTTTCTGTTTCCTGTAAGACTGGCCAAATATTTTTTTGTCTTGTCCTTAATTTCTCATTATTTTATCCTCCTTTCTATCTCATTCTTTTTTGACCCTTTGCCCCCATTTCATTTGGAGTTACCAGCTTATCCTGTCATCTACATATTCTTTAGACCAACAATTCCCTGACTGCATTCTACCATTCTTATCAATAGCAATAGATATCAAAGAAAAATAAGAAAGATATCACCAAAAATATTAAGAAAAAAAGCCAAAATGTAAGAGCACATATTTTAGATTGAATAGACATGAATTCTTATTAACAAGGTTAAATTCACAAAGAACATTTTTGTGAAATTTAGAATATTCATATTAAGAGAAGGTATAAGGAGACATGTAAAAAAAAAGTCACATAGGATTAAGTTTTCAAATGTCTTTTGATTTTTCCACAGTGATCATGACTAACAAAAATTGAAAATACTGTCAAAATTACACAAGATGTTTTACTCTAGAAGGTTTTTGCCCAAGACACATTATGGTAAATAGTAGAAGAGGGGAATTTTAGGTCCAGGAAGATCTTTTAATATGTATTTATACCACAAGAATATTTAAAGGGTATTGGAAAATATACTCAAAGTAACCAAAAAAATGAAAGCATAGAATTTATCACCAAAGGTAAGCCATGGGAATTGCTAAGCTGGTGAGAAGAATTCTCTGGATGGAACTGGATAGTAAATCTAGAAACTTAACCATCTAAACAGAAGTAGGTAAGATGGAGGCTCTAGAAAAGAATCTTTCCAATAGAATAAAATTGATACAATCTGTAAACCATGTTAACATATTGACTAGGAATTTAGTGTTGATTCTGTAAAAGAAATTAGGTAAACATGCAGTGATGAAACATGTGTAGGAAGAAGTTATTGTACATGAACAGAATATGTAATCTCAGTTCAAAATGCAGGGTGAGAATTTACCTGGGTAAATTTCCCCAAATATTTACTGATGGCATAGTTATCTTACCCTGGGAGAATAAGGGCCAGGGACTAGAAATATTCATATGTAAGTTTGGGATGGCTTAAGAAAGCTAAATTATCATCATTAACAGAAGGAAGTACATAAGCAGTGCCTGGATGTTATTCAGAAATGGAGTCAAATGTCAAAGTCATCAATAACACTGAAAGCAATTGCTTTGGAAAGTAAGAAATGGCAAAGTAATGAAAATGATGATTTCCATAGCAAGCCTAGATAGTTTCTGAATAACAAGCATGTGTTCTACCTTTGGATCTGACAGTTTTAGGCGTTACCTACTTTCTTCCTACTATGGGAAGTGATATTGACCATTGGAAATTCACAGGTGCATATTCCACTTTGCAGACATTGGAAACAGAGTGGCAAATGATGCTTTTCAATATTTCCATTAATCCTTTTTGTAAATATTATATTACTGAACATTTCACTTAGTTTGCCTCTAAATCTTCTCTACACCCCTAGATAGTGATCAAATGATGGATAAGAGTAAAGAACAATTGCATGTCAAGTGACAGATTATATTCAAATCCAAACATAAGCTGGCTAATAAAGGAAACAAGTACATCAATAAAACTATGTATGTGGCAACTGCAACTGACTGCAAGTTCAAACAAATATAACATCATCCTTTCTTCTAAAATTTCTTCTAAAAGTCCATGCAATGAATGGTCAGCGAGGTATAAATAATCTACAGGGAAGCGACTAACAAAAGTATGTAAATTCTATGTGGTATAAACCAACTTTTTATTAAACTGATTGGTGGCATATTCAGTCCTTCCATTTGTTGTTGTAAGGATCTGATTTCTCAAGCCTAAGAACATAATTTCTCAAACTTAGATGAAATGAGAAAATAGAGGAGAGGGGTACAAAGCATTAGAAAAATGTGTTTCTTTCCAATTCATTGTCAATGCCATCCTACTTTGAAACAATGTGCTTTTGATTCTCCTATTTGGATGATACTTCTGCTTAGGGATTCACTCACATTTTCATCTTTCATTTCTTTTGGGGACAGCAGTGAAAAGTGCTTTTATAAGTTACAGTTATGACCTTTTTAGGATTCTGTTATTTGATTAAAAAGCATCAGAGGTGTGCTATCGGGCAGTGTTTATTGCCTGTAACAATGCAACCAGAAATGCAACCAAAGAGTAATTTGTAAGGGGTGATGGATTCATTCACAACAAATGTTTATTGTTACTGGTGCAATTCCATGCTGAAAATGAAATACACCAGAGATGTGTTTGTCTTCCCCTCTTGGGTCCTTTGACAGTACACTATAGGTGAAAACAATTTATATAGATGACATTTGGCTGCTTGAGAGATTCAAAACCCTTGAATTACATGCAAGTGAAACCTTGCTTCCTAAGCTCTCTCTGGAGAAGGGTGGTACAATATAATGTAAGGGCTGTTCTGTGTCACTCTGTATCTCTTCAACAGTGTAGTCAGCTGATACTGAAGGCAGGGTAGTGGTGTCCCTTAACCTTTGAAGGTAGTCCATGAGTTCAAATTATTTCACATTAATATCATAAAGTTTATTTGTTCTCATTGTGTTATCATTTGCCTTGATGGTACAAAAGCAATGGCAGGTAAAATCCCAGTGCCTGAGAATAAATCAAAACATGGGCAACAACTTGCTGTAATTCATCTTCTGAACAACTATTTTAGATGTCTTTAGTAGATTCACAAATACATTTATTCACACCTACATCATTGTTAGAACATTTCCTCAGCTCTAAGAAAATGTCTTTAATCTTTAGGCCTCATCAACTTACCCACAAGTTCCCCAGTCCCTCTTAGCTCGGAGTAATCAATCTACTTTCTGTCTTTGTAGCATTATTTTTCTGGACATATCCTATAACTGGTTTCTTTCACTTGCCAAAATGTTTTCATACGTCATCCACATTTTAACACTTCATTTCTTTATAGAGACAGATAATATTCCATTTTATATATCATATTCTATACATCGATTCATCCATTGATGGACATGTGGGTTGTTGTAAGCTTTTATCTATTATGAATATCGTTGCCATGCCTGTCTAAGTTGTTGCATGAGTGTATATGTTCTTTTCTCTCACAGATAGACCTAGAATCTGGTGAGCTGTGTAACTGTTTAGTCATTTGAGAAGTTGCCAGATGTTTTCCAAAGGGACTATTTCATTTTATTCCTACCACTAGTAAAAGAAGATTCTGGTTCTCCACATCCTCACCAACTAACAATTCCATTATTCCATTAATTCATTCTGAAGTGGATTTGACATATGATGTAATTCTATGGGATTCTTGTGGAATGCAGAGTACTCTAATCATGGTCTTGACGCATTTACTTCTGATGACTACTGATGAGAAGGACGTCTTCAAATGCTTATTGGTTGCTTGTATATTTTCTTCAGAGGAAGGTACATTTAAATCTATTGCTCATTATTTAAGTGTATTTTATTTTTACTGCTGATTGTTCAAAATCTATTTTATAGTCTACCAAATATATTACATATTTGTTATTTTGTTATATTTATGTATTTATACTTTATTTAAATATTTATATTTTATGAAATATTTCTGTCATAAATATTACATAGTTAATTTATTTGCTTTTATACTGTTAAGAATAGACAGACTATATGGACTGAGGGCAGAATTAATCTTAGAGGTAGTGTTTATCTTATGATAAAGGAGTAGCAAATGCATACTAGGATCCAGAACTCAAAGGATGAATCTAAAAGGCTGAAAAAAAAAACAGGACCTTACAGAGCCCTGAAATTCAATTAGAAGAAGAAAGTAATGAGCTGGCTAAGGAAGCTAGGAAGGAGTGGCTAGAACCGCAGTTGGGACACAGTGTTCCTAGAGTCAAGCATAAAGTAGCAATAATAATTGGCAACTATTATTATTAGAAAAATCTAGCTTGTCAATCCTGTAAGAAACACCACCATTCACAATATTTCTGAGAGGGAAAACATATACTATATTTTCTTAAATTGAGGATCACTGAAAAAATGATGTTTTTGGTTTTTCATTTTATGATATCTTTTACCGATTGCCATGTACCATTCAGATTTCATGAAAAACTAAGGATATTCTCTTTCTTCCAATACACTAAAAAATAAGCATATCATCTTTAATCCCATTAAGAATGACATGTTTAACCAAGGATATTTAATTATTGAACAATCCTGTAAGAAACACCACCATTCACAATATCTCTGAGAGGGAAAACATGTACTATATTTTCTTAAATTGAGGATCAAGCCTTCTTTGTCTATATCTAAATTGCTCTGGGCCACTGCCTAAAACTGTCTTGAAAACCAGTGGGTTAAAATGCTGCAAAGAGAAGGAATGTGGAGAAGGAATGTATATGAGGAACCTCACCTGAGGAGATCTCAGACGTGAACTTCAGGGAGGTAGAGCCTGGAAAGTATGGGTATCAATATCTGTTAGTACTAGTCGACAATTTCTCAAGCTGGGCTGAGGCATTCCCGATGAATACTGAAACCATTCAGGCAAAAGTGTAATAATTACTACATGAAATAATTCCTCGATTTAGCTTACCCATAGCACTGGGGATGACAATGGCCAGGCCGTCAGGACTCAAGATACTCAATTATTATATAAGGCCCTAAGAGTTAACTGGAACTTATATCTTATTCAGAAGAGCTGGAAAGGATCTTAAAGGAACCTTTAATTACGGAGACTGCAAGGACTGGGTAAGCCTCCTCCGCTTTGCACTGCTTCAAGCAAGATGCACCCCTTGTGTTAAAGGACTCCCTCCCTCCCTTTTGGAATAATTTGTGGAAGACTACTCTCTTTGCTTCCTAAACTTGGGGAACCTATATTAACAGAAATGCCTAATCCTTGTTCTTAATGTGTTATTGCAGCTTTTCTGCCCAGATCTTTGTACAGGCAGCCTGATACTATCTGCTGGACTTGCTGTACCTTTCCTGCTTGATTGGGATTGGGGGGCTCCCCTCTAGCCCAAAAAGAGAATCAAATTAATGATTTGATTGGACATGAAAACCAGCGGGGAACGTGATAACCAACTTGAGGTGGGGGCAACAGAGCCATTGGAGCAAGATGTGGAGGTCTATTTATTGGATGTGCATTCAAGGGGAGGCAGCCACTGTGTGTGGGTGGATGTGAGTGGGTATGTGGGGGGGAGGCCATGGGAGCGGGCAGTGTGAATGTAGAGAGGAACAGAGGTGGTTTGTGTGAGCTGAAGGATGGAAGGTACAACCACGGGAAGGTGATACAAGAACATCATCAATAATAGTAGCTACAGATACACATGGGACCTTGAAAGTAGTTACAACTGTGATATACCAATTGTTTCCATAACATGGAGTTCAGTTCACTTAGCATCATCTTATGAGATTATAAGGGTATAGCTCTTGGGCTCTTGTGATCCTCTGCTGTGACTTGCCTATCTCTGTAATCTTATCTGAGTATATTGTAAACCATGTATACTGGTATTAGAACTAGGAAATTGAAAGGGAATACCAAAATTGAGAGACACAGAGTAAAAAAAGACAAATAAATACAAAATCAATACTTGCAAAACTGTTTGGTGTAAGTGAACTAAACACCTCATGGGGGGAAAAGGAAAGGAGGAGGAGGGTGGGAGGGTACAAGGGACCAGGTAACAAACAGTACAAGTGATGTATCCAATGCCTAACGTATGAAATTGTAACCTCTCTGTACATCAGTTTCATAATAAAAATTTCAAATAAATAAATAAAATAAAAAAAAGAAGGATGGAAGGAAGCAGCAAGAGGTGTCTGCCAGAGGAATGGAGCAGAGGAGCTGGGCAGAGCGGTACTAGAGCCTGCCAAGGTTCTTATGGGGAGAAGCCCTGGGTCTGTGTAGAGGCCTTAAGGCCTCAAGGAAGCCTGCAGAGAAGCCTTGAGGCCTCCAGTAGGCCTGCAGAGAGGGGAGAGGCATGAGAAGAGGCCAGGCATGCAGGAAAGAGAAATCGGGGGAACTAGCGCCTTCGAAGTTATGGAAGTTTGGAGGTTGAGCCAGTTGGAGTTTGGAGGCAGAGGCTGCTCTTGGTTCTCAGTTCTGAGGTCTGGGTAGTTAGCCCAGGAAAAGGTAATCAGCCACAGGCCTGGGTTTGGAGGTGGAGGCTGTGCTGGTTCTGGTTTGGGGGTTCTTAAATAAAACTCCTTTGCCCCCTTTACCCATGCCCCCATGGATTTTTGTGCTCTCAAGGCATTACAATGGATTGTGGACACAACATCATTACGAAGTGGCTGGGTAGTTGACTTGGTTAGATTTGTTTTCAGTTAAGTGCATATTACTCTTGGTGTTGGTGTAGATGTCACATACTCCTTGACAGAAGCAGGACATTCTCATTTCTCCCATTTGTCTTTCTGATTCCTCTGAGATCACTAGACCAGGTGTGCTGCACTAGGCAAGGCCTGGGTAAGCAACATGGGAAACACTCATGCAGAGGAGCCCTGGACCTGTGATGGCTCTGAGCTGTCCAGTCCCTGAGGGACCACAAGAGCAGGTTATATCAAGAATTCAGCAAACTCAGTGACTCCCTGATCACAATACAAGTGTCACCAAATGTGGTTAGAACAGAGCTACTTCTGCATGGAATGAGAACAGCTATACTTTGGACAGGTTGTGTTTCTTGATGCCACTTCCTGGAAGACAATTGAAAGCCTGGGTGGCCACAGTTGTTGTGTGAGGGAAGCTAGGAAAGGTACAGGTAAAACTGAGCACCCACCCAGCTGTAGCAAGTCCCACTCTTGCCCATAACTACCCTGGACAGAGTTAGATGTGGATAGGGCTGCAGGAGCAGCTCTCATCAGGACTCCACCCATTGTGCCTGGATCACAAGTTTCTGGCCACACCCTCTGTTAGTTCACACTTTTCTCTGACCAATGGGATGCCAGACTTGGGGCCACACCCATATCCTCTGCTGCCTAATAGCCCTGGTATTCCCTCTGTTGGCTTACACCACTCCCAGCCGTTGAGGGAGGTGGAGGTGGCCGAGTGGTGTCAGCGAAAATCAGTGAGTTAAGGGGTATAGTGAGAAAACGACATTGTTAATGATTGTAGATTGTAGATTGTAGATTGTAGTTTGTAGTTTGTAGATTGTAGATTGTAGATTATAGATTTCAGACCGCCTGGGAATGTGGCGATTCTGTCTTGCCTGCTGCCCCAGGGCTCGAAGGTCTGAACAATCGAGAGAAAATGAAACAGCTGCAGCAAATCAACGACGGCAAGAAAACCAGCAGAATTGTCCTGCAAGTGCACCTGCACAATTGAACACAAAGAAGAAACCGATCAAGGGCGATCATCCCAAGAGAAACACCACTGGGTATGGTCAATCAACTGAGCCTACTGCCAAAAAGCACGCCTCCCCTGAGCCTGTCCTGCCTTTGTGCAGCTGGAGACCTTCCTCCAGGGTGGAGAGTCTCACAGCTCCCAAGAACACCGAGGAGCTGCAGAGGCACTACCAACACCTGCTGCTTACCCTGCACTCCAGAAAGTTACGAAACCAACAGCTCTCCAGTGAGCTCCACCAAGTGAAGAAAGAAAAGAAACACCTGCAGCATGAACACCGAAGAGAGAATTGCAGGAGAGCCCAAGAGAACGAGGCACTGCAAACAGAATTGGAAGCTCACAAGCTAGCCATACAGATGTTGGTTTCTGAAGAACCCAATTTACGCTGTGCCCTGGCTCGCATCCAGCTGGTGGTTAATGAGAAACTAAGGGAGCAGGAAGGCTCATTTAGTCACCACCCACCACGCCACCAGCGGGCTGCACAGCAGCATGTTGGACAGCAAGAGATAGCATTGTCCCCAGTCACCACCCAACGGGTTGACACTCAAAAAAAGAAGCTCCAGCTCCTGGAAGACCAGGAGAAGAGCAGAATTTCTGATTTGGAGGAAATCAACAGCGAATTACAAAGGAAACTGGAAGTCCTCTGGACCCAAAAGCTCAACATGCAGAGCAGAATTCAGAAGCTGCAAAAGGCATCAGAGGAGCGGGCAGTGCTGAAACGGCAAGTGGACAACCTGAGAAGGGTGGTGAAGACCATGAGGTCAGAAAGGGACAACGTTGCCATGTCCCTGAGGAGGGAGAGTGCCCTGTGGGAGGACATGGTCCAGCAGCCATCCCAAGGGATGAAGCAACAGACAGAGGAGAGAGAGCAAGGGGAGAGGCAGGTGTTGGAGCTGGAGGTCAACCTGGAGGAGGTTAGAGAACACCTGGCAGAGCTGCAGCCCCCTGCAGGACCAGCTCAGGCTGCACAGCAGCTGCAGACCCAGGCCTTGCAGATGCAGGACGAGTTAAAGGACCTGAAGCAACAGCTGCAATCTCAACTGCAGGAAAACCACAGCCTCCGTCTCCAGAACCTGGAGCAACAGGAGCGGCTGTGGAGACTGGAACAGGCAGCCGAGGAAGCCATTCCTAGGCCTGCCAAGGATCGGGACACGGAGACCGCGACATGCACACATGTGCAAGACAGAGAGATGCAAGACCAGCTGGCCCAGCTGCACGACGCTGCGCACCGGCTGAGGGCTGAGAAGGAGGAGCTCGCCAGCGCCCTGAGCGCAGAGCAAATCCTGAAGAAACAGCTGCAGGAAAAGCTGGAGCAGCAGGAGAAGGATTTCCAGAAATGGAAAGAGGTGGCGAAGAGAGCGAGCCAGGAAGCTCAGGAGCTGCAGGAGCTGCAGGGCCAATACCGGACACAGCTGCAGGAACTCAGAGCCACCTGCGATCAGCACACAGCCTCCAATCGGCAGCTGAGCTCAGAAAAGGAGGCCCTGCAGGAGCACCTGCAGAGGCAGACCCAGCTGCTGGAGCAGCTGAAGCAGGAGCAAATACAGAGCACGTTGCTGGCCCAGACAGAAAGGGAACAGTTGCAGGACACTCTCCAATGCCTGGAAGCAGCATGGCAGCAGAACGAGCAACTGCAGGCCAAGCTGAGCGTCCTGGGTTCCCCTCCAGAAGGCCAAGGAGTGAGTAATGCGGAAGAAAGGGGGGAGGAGGCAACCCCACTCGACGTTACCGTCCCTGACGATGTAGAGAGCCCTCAAGTAATGAGGGATTTTTATGAAAATGCACTCTCAGCTGCTGAAGCCAAAGAGGTAAAACTCCGCCAGCAGCTGCTGGAGCAGCAGGCCCGCTGCAGGTGCCTGGCCAACCTGGGAGCCCAGTGCCAGACCAAGCTGGAGCAGGAGGGCCTCTTCCCCAGGACGAGGACCCACGGCCTGTTTGGGAAGAGGAAGCAGGACACACAGGTGCCCAAGAGGGAGCTGCAAATCTGCTTCAGCCCCGACCTGCCTGACAAGGTGGACTTCCAGAGTGCAGCAGATGGCCTGCAACAGCGATGCAGCCGGCTGTCAGAGCACATCGCCGCCATCGAAAACTCCCTCATTGCCTGCAGAGAGCAGATAGAAACCCTGGAGACCCTGCATCAAGAGAAATGGGAGCAAGTCGATCTACTGTCCCAGGAGAAACAACAGAAGAAGCAGGAGCTGCAGGAGTTGCTGTTGCATCTTGCAGGTAAAGTCGTGACATGCCAGGACAAGATGCAGGGAGACACCGAGCCCCCTGCTGCTGACACCACTTCAGACTTGGCAGGCCCCATGAAGACTGAATGTAGCAAGGAGGATGATGGTAGCAAGGATTATGACGTGGAACCATCCACAGTAGAGGCTGAGGGGCCGTGCCCCCTAGAGCCATCCACCACACAGCTTGGGGGCATGGGCAATGAACGCCCCATCACCTTCTGGTGCAAACTGAAGAACATGATGAATATCCAATAATTACTCTCAGGAAGGACACAAACAATTACAAATGTGTTACACACATTCTTCCGGACTATTTTCCCTCTCCCTGTCCCCTGACACTGGCTCTGCCAGTGTGGTCACAAGCTCAATTAACGCAGCTGAAATCGAGGAGTCAAAGGCCTGCGGATACAGGCAGAAGAATGGCTCAGAGTCGGACGAGACAACCTAAGTCATATGTCTGCGCGTAGAACACAACAAATGCTGAGTGAAATTATATTTCTTTTTGTCAATTTATCAATCATTTATTGACAGATTTTTATCTTAAAGTACATTTTAGTTAACAAACCTATTTACACAGGTATACACGGGAATTCATCCGTTATTTTACAGATCGTACTTACGAACCACACTCTTAGTCTCCAGTGCAGAGTTGCACTGGATGTGACTATTGGCGGGAAATGGCCCGGCTATTTACACATACACAGTAAACATGTTTGTTTTTCATGTCTGCACAGGACAGCATATTTTTTCTGAAGGGAAAGTATGATGTTTGGGACAAGAGGTAGGATGAAGGTTTTATCTGTGATACTCTATTGTTCCTCCAGATTCAAATGATTTGGACATCATCAACTTAGGAATCATCTATGGATATTACAAATCCTCATAAGATAGTTTAATTTAAAAGAAGAATATGATTGCGCAATTTCTGTTTCAATCAATAAAATTGAAAATTGGAATGTTTAAGGTGTTTTCATTGGGAGGAAGAAGGGTAGAAGACTGCAAGTTCTATTCTACTGTTTCACCAATACTATTACTCTTGCAGTAAAATCACAATCATTAGTAAGAATAAGAGGACTTGAAGTAGTAAAGCAGAAAGCTGAAATTTGTAATACATAGTCAATTTATCTGCATATGTATATTTTTAAAGACAAGAAATCATTTGAGTTTTTCAGAAAAAAAAAGAAATATGTGTATCTGTTGGATAGATACTTAGGTAGTATTGCAATCTCATTTCCTTATCCCATTTTTTCATCATCCTTATCTAGGGCAGGGACAGGGGGTGTGGCCAGGTGGATTATGATGTCACCTCAGGGAAAGGGGTGGTAACTGCCTCCAGGTCTGCTGCTTACCCAGGTAACTGGGTGGAGACTTAATGAGGTGGGGGCATCTACATGGAGCCTTCCAAGTATGGACCTCGCAGTCATGATTTCATTTGACACTGAGATATCAACCAAGCTAGCGCAAGTGGGATGTGACCCGTGTCATGGAGTCATGATTCAGCATCAGGCTCAATGTCAGAGAAAAGGTTTTCCAGCATCTTAGTGGACTGGAACTGGTGAATGTTTGTCCACCTAGCCAGCTCCTTGTTATAAGAGCAGAGGCACCCAGCCAGCAACTGGTGTGAGAGAGGACAGTTCCCAGGGTGTGTCATGGAAAAACCAGTGGCTAGCACCCAGCACGTGATGACAAAGTCACTGCAGTATGGTGTACACTTGCATCACTTTCTCCTACCTAGAATGATGGCACAATCTTGAGATTTTAATGAGAACTGAATGATAGACATTGTTAATAAAATTTCCACCTGAAAATATAGAGTCTAATGATATATTCATATGCACCTGGGGTGAGCAGGATCTTTAGAGGGCCAGTGAACTAAAAGCCAAAAAGCCTAGATAAATTTTAGGCCGTGAGCAAATGCAGACACTTTTCTTCGATTAGAATACATTAACATGCTTGAAAACGACACACAATTTGAAGAACCTTACCAGTACGTGGTAATATCTATGTGAAAAATTAATGGACAATTGGCTTACAAATATAGACAGGATTTAATCAGCATATTTTCAATTTTGGCAATTCCATAAAATAGTAATAGACCCCCAAATTCCCTCTCATCTTTTGATTTTTTTTAAGCAATCATAGCATCGTAGTGGAATCCATTGTTCAACGCCTGTAGTTTTGCTGTATAAACAAACCTACTCTACTGCTGGTCGTGTCAAATTATAGCACATGTAATATGGTACACTCTGTGAGATTTGATAAAAAATGGCTATTATACTCATTTATACAGGTTCTATTTTCCCCCTTTTGATAGTTTTTAGGGTCCATTGTCCTTGCTCCTGAAAAATGAGCTTTGGTGTCAATCTGCAGTTTCACCACTTTTTGTCACAGCTCTGGTCACAGTGAGACTCCTGAGAGGGCAATTGCCTTGCCATACCTGGGTTTGGGTAAGAACATCAGTGTTACACACTCAACAGTGAAACCACCTGAATGCGAACTTCTCAAACTGCCTCCTGCAATTGAGCAAAAGAATCCTGCTCAATGAAAATTAGCAAACATTTTAACAAGTAACTCATGGAAAAGGAAAGGCGAACAAAACAATACCATAATTGGATCTCAGTAATTGAGAGAAATATGTTTCACAAGTCTTATCACAACTAGGTAAAAATATATAAGCACATTTACAGCCAAATAGTGAAATGTGAAAAGGATTTGATGATCATCATCATAACACCACATATTTTATGGTTAGTAAATATCTTATGTAAAAACTAGAAAAGAAAATTTTGGTCCTATTACTTATTTATATAACTGAAATTATGCCTATCAAATACTATTAAGTGAAAACACATTATTCTGCAGTGTGCCTGATTATATTTTTCAATAAAAGAATAAAAGGAAAATGTAATCTGAATTCATATATATTCCTGATCTGCATATTAATTTCTAGATGACATGAGAGTAATCATCTCAGACTTATAACCTCTCCTTATTCTTCACTTTCAAGTCCTCCACTATATATGATTCAGATAGGCCATCCAAAGCATTTATCTAAAAAAGGAACATCATGCCTAGCCTAACGAAGTGAGTGGAAACTGAATTTAAAATATCTTTCCTTCTTGTTTTCTCAAGATATCAATGAAATTGTCTACAAACAGCAACCACTGGGAATAGTGGGTAAAACACAGCAGCTACCCTAATTCTTCAAACCATTCTTATTGACAACACATTTAAGGCACAAATTACAAGAATCTCAGAACAATACCAACTTCACCCCAGAGTCACCATCTGCCTCTGCCACAATGGACTTCAAGAGACTAATTGACTAAAGAGAGATCATTTACTTCCATTACTCCCCTTTGCTGTTCAAAAGACCTTTGCTAAGGTTTATATACATTTGCCAGATTTTAAGTGGTATTCCTAGAGTTGGGAACTAAATTGTAAAACAACTTCGACATCATTATTTCAAATGTTTAATTTTTGTCTTCCAACATGATCTTTATTAGAAGGTAATTTCCTCCAGTGTGATTAGGAGCAAATCACCTATTGGTTCCTTTCCCTAGCTATTAAAAGTTGTTTTCCTAGCAGAGATCATCAAAATGAGCTTGGATCAAACATCACCTAGAGTCTGTTGAACATTAACTTTGACCTGGATTTCAATAAAAGGAGATAAAATGAACATGAACTAATTTCAGGTTAAAAAATAAACATTCCAGAGACAATGCCAGAGTAGATCAAAAGGAGCCACTCAATTCAGTCTAATTTAAAATGAATGTATATCCTTCATTGTCATACCCTGGCCTTATATTTTGAGATGATGAATAAAATTTCAATATCTGTGTAAATCCTATATGAATTTTTATGACTATCAATATATATAAGCTTTCATATGTTTAGTCAATTAGAAATAGGTGCCTTCATATACACTAAGACCAATGGGATATGTTCAATCCCATATTAAGGATTTTATCTTTCGGGCTGGAAGTATGGAGTAGTGGCAAGAGTGCTTGCCTCCTATACATGAAGCCCTGGGTTCAATTCCACTGCACCACACATATAGAACACGGCCAGAAGTGGCGCTGTGGCTCACGTGGCAGATTGCACGCCTTGAGCAAAAGGAAGCCAGGAACTGTGCTCAGGTCCTGAGTTCAAGCATCAGGACTGGCAAAAAAAAAAAAAAAAGGCACAGGATTTTATCTTTCACATCAGTCAACCAAACTTTTAAAACAAATGGACGAGTGCTCATTCACTAGTGATGGGTTGTAATGTAAATTGAAGATATGCTGAACTGTATGTAATATATTTGACCAGTTCACATTGTAGTTTAGTGGAGGCTAAGGTGTACTCGGGATATAACATGTATCAAACATCTAACAAGAAGTTAATTTTATAATGAACTGTAGAGCATCTCCTAAAATTCATCTCAATACCTATATCCAAAACCACAATCACACGCTCGTCCGTGGAGTGTCTGATTTCCCCCCAGCATGATCACTTGGCTACCTGGGAGCTGCAGCTCACTGCTGCCAACTGGCAACCTGACAGAGGACTTCCTCGCTATCACCACCCTTGACAAAGATCGTGATTTGGGGAACAATTTCCAGTGAGCACACATGACTCACACCATCATAAAGTGAAAAAAAACTCCCATGAAATCACGAGAACTGTCAAAAACTGTCAGATTACAAAGTTGCAAGTGAGGAATCTCAAGGATTATACCGTCAAATTCACCACATATGAAACTACTAGGGGGAAATGTCGAGAACATAATTCTGAGTAGCCGGGGGTAACTTTATAAAGACAAGAAAAGTAGAAAGCTAAAGATCCAAGTTTTCGTGGAGATGGCAGAAAAACATGAACCCAGGAAAAATTATGGAGATTTGAATTAGTGGAGGGACAAGGTTTGAAATAATAGAAAAGAGACTATCATACCATTTTGCTAGGCATAGTTATGATCAATTTCCTGTTTTACTTTTTTTGCTGGTGAGTCTTTAAAGACTTTAAAATTCTAAATTTCTCTCTCAAGCTAATGGCCTTGATTGGAGGACAAAGGCCATATCATAATTCAATTAGCACTCATTTTTCTGCTGTGATGTCACCTAATGCAGATGGCTGGTTTTCCCTTCAATTGTTTATATCTTCAGTATATAGATGTAAAGTATATATAATTATTTTATAGCCTACTTCATTCTCAAGGTCAGACTGGTCTCTGAAACACTCTGAGCCTACAACATCCTCCTTCATGATTCAACTACATTCTTACCTGACTTCACCAAATAAACCATGGAAGTGATAGTTGTCACTTTGTGGCCTCTCCACTCCAAATCCACCTCTCAATTGCTTATTCGTGATACAGAAATCTCTCTCCCATGGCAGTCTCTGGGGAAGAAAGGTGCCCTCTAGTTTCAGCTATGTTTTCATGTTTCCTGCTCCTGCTGTGCTAGGCTGGTACTTACTCCAATTCCTCAGCAAAAGCTATCCCTGCCAGGGAGTTCCCTCCTGAAGGCAGTTAGGCCAGTGAACCCACGGGCATCCCCCACAAACTTTCTCAAAATGAGTTTCATAATGTGCTCCAACTAATATCAGGCTTCATCCTGGCAGTAACTTCCTACTGAAGATTTCACAGTCTAGCGGTCTTGGCTCCATGACTTTAAAAAAAACCTTTGCCTGAGACACTCAAAAAATAAAAAAAAAAACTCCTATGCCTTCCAAAGAGCTCTACTCTCCTCAATATTAGAATAAAAATCTTATTATTGTGATTTTTTTAGTGGTTAAAAGGGAACCAATGCTTAAAACGTGATAGACAACTGTCAGCTTTCTCAGTTAGGACCACCAATTAAGAGCAAAGCCAAAACCTCTATCTGGGGTGAGGTGGGAAAGAAAGATGGGATGATTGGGAAAAACAAGTGTTTCTGCTAACATGTCTCTATTGATCTTCAACAGATCTTAATGACCAGTGTCTCCTACTTTTGCTCTCAAAGATCAGCACTATTAGCTATGATAGAAATGGCTCTGGGCATGATCCTAAAAAGAAATCATACTTGTTAATTCAAAGACAACATAAAGGAACTTTCTACCACTAGTAAGGTTCTTCCACCTCTAATAAGTAGCCAGATTCTTCCAAACAGCCAGTTATTTAATTCTGAAGAAAAACACATTTCCTGACACTCAATGTCTCACTTGTTTATCATCCAGATGAATTAGCATCTTGTACACTCTTTGTATCCATTTCCACTTTGGAGAGGCTGACATTTTGTAGATAATATTGTCTTACCGTTGATGAGTAAGATAATGTGCAAATACGTGGAAGCACAATAGTTTGCATTTCCAACTCAAAATATATATATAATTAGCAGAATTCGTGGCTACAAAGAGAAGGGAAGGATAAGCAAGTGATTTGCAGTCTACGATTCACTTTTAGGATTTACATTCTGAGAGATTAGACTTTGATCTTCAATTAATGTGGCTTTCTTTCCACTTAGGTTTAAGCTTCTGTGCGCATTGGTAGACTAGAATACACAGTTTTTAAACTCCAACTAGTGATCTTTAAAGGCATATCTAGATATTAACTTACTTTAATATGATAGTTTCTTTCTTATGACTTATAAAATAACATAAAATTCTTTATAAAGTTTCTAAATGTGAATGCTGCTTCACATTAAAGTAGAATTAGGCTTTAATCTCACAAACCTTTCTTGAATTGGTAATGAATTACTCATGTATTACTTTGTTTCTTTTTAGCAATTTATTTTCATTTCTTGAATGCAGATTTGTACACACACACACACACACACACACACACACACACACGAAAGTCCTGTCAAAATGTCATCTTTTAGTTGTTGTTGTTTTGTTTTGTTGGTTTTTTTATTTTCAATGGTGGGACTTGAACTCAAAGCCTTGCTGCTTTCTCTAAGCTCATTTGAGCCACAGCACCATTCCACTTTGGGTTTTCTGGTGCATAATCCAAGTTATAAGTTTCACATATTTTCCTGCCCAGGCTGGCTTTGAACCCTGATCCTCAGATGTCAGCCTCCTGAATAGCTAGGATTATGATATAAGCCAGTAGTGCCTGGCAATATTTTTATTCTCTTTTCCCCTGCTTTTATTTCTTGAAATTAAAGATAAAAGAGATTAATAAAAATACAAGTAGGAATTTGAGCAAAAGGACCTTATATATTGAATAAGAAGATTGATTTCAGATGTTCTAAAAATAAACTAAGGATGGTTATTCTACTTATTACTGTGTGGTCATTTTTACCCTAGATTTAAGAATCGGTCCTTTACTTGTGTCCTGGGCAAAGTGCTTTCTTCTAAAGCTATGAGCTACAGAATACCCTTCCTCATCTGGAGGCCAACAGACAGACAGTTCAAAATATAGACAACTGTAAGCACACACACACAGGCATACACACACAGAAATACACACAGACACACACACACACACACACAAAAGAAAAAACTTGGGGCATAGATCTATAAAATTATTCACATATGTGCCCTTTTTCACCCTATACTGCATTATTGACCTCCTCAACACGATAATGGCCTCACAAAGCACAAAGAGATAGTCTCCCCCTACTGTTTTCTGCACCAAGAGAACTCTCTAGAAGGGTGACACATGAAGGGTGCTATGGTCACTAGCACGTAATGAATATGCTGCAATCATAAACACAGAACGTAGAAGAACAAACAAATAAATATTGGAGAGCTCCTAAAATACCTGCAAAGGACAAGTAAATGGGAGTAGGTGAGTCCCCTCAAGCTCCCTAGAAAGCCGTGGCAGAACTTGGTGCAGGTCACCTCCAAGTCATTTCTCTTTGCAGCAGTGGTGCTTTGGCTACCTTCAGCTTTTAGTAGTCTTCCTGTCTTCCTTCAGTAATTGAATCATCCAGAAATTTGTTGCTCACTAACTAGGCTAATACTTGCCAAATATGGACTCTTGAAAAGAACTGTTATCACCCATTAACAAATAGTGAGATAGGTTAATACCTGAGAGATGAGTAGAAGAAAGGATAAAATGTGCTCAGTGACTTCTGGTGGCAAAGGAATCTGAGGAAGGGGAGAGATTTGAGCCCCAGAGGCAAAGTTGGGAAAGATCCAGGCAGGCCATCATGTCCTGACCAACCTGCTCACTGATGTGGAAATCTCAATATTCATGTCTCTTTTGAGACATCTAGTCCATCTCACCATCAGTCCATCTCACTTTCTTCTGGGCAGGTAATTCACAAGTCACTGGAAGAGCGCAGGTCATTAGGCTACACCGCATGAGGAATCATCAGTATACTCGGGCAATTGAGAAGAGATATATTATCTATCTACAAATATAGGAAACCTAAAGCAGCAGAGTGAGGAAGGTCATTTTCTCAACAGATTTTCCCCCCACAGGTAACTTTAGGGAGACTTTCCTTTCCCCCAAACTCTGCCCAGGACCTGGGGGATGGCACTCTACTATTCAATCTTCCTAAAAACCAAATAGCTATTGCAATGTGTGCTAAGAGTAGAGATGTTAAATAAGATGTTGCATACAAACAGGAAGCAGCTAGAAATAAAATAGTCCTAAGATTTTAGTGGCGATTTTACATTTGCTTAATTTACTCCCATAAACTTCATTCTCAAGTAGATTTGCTGGCATATTCAAATTTTCATGATGGATGCTCCTTGACTTCTTCCCTTTGTCCTAGCTCCTTATTACTAAATTTTACATTAAAAATTACTTACCTGGCTACAGGAACCTATAACTAAGTATATACTATATAGAAAACAGTTGAGAGTTTTGAGCAGAATTTTGGCTGTATGTAATTTGTATGTTCTCTGCCTTCAATATCAGGAAAGCTATCTCTGAAGTCACACTGATTACATGTAGCAATAACGCAGAAATCCCAGTGTCTGGCTTGGGCCATTTGCATTTTGTCTGTAAGGTTGATGAGCTACTAAACTGTCCTGAGCAAGAAAATGACATGGGAGGATGTTTTAAGAATATTAATCTCGTGATGCTGGAAGAGATATTTTTGAAGAACGAAATTGTTGGTAAAATAGGAGAAAAAAAATAATCTAACTGACAAAGCCTTTATGGGGCTTGGGAATAAAATAAAAAGAGGACAGTTCTAAAAATATCAAAGAAAGCAATCCAAAGAAGGCTCTAGTGGAATAATGACAGGCAACTGTGTAATAGAGCTATGGAAAGCAAAGACATAGTTGAATTTTAAAACTTCTCTGTGATGATTAATTTTTTTTTTTAATTTCACTGGACCTTAGATTGCCTAGACATTTGGCGGCATATTTTTCTGGATAGGAATTCTAGAGGGTCTTGATGAGAAACATTTGAACGAGTAGACTGAATACAGCAGGTCACCCTCCCTGAGGCAATTCTCATCCCAGTAACTGAAGCCCTGAAGAGGAAAAGAAAAAGACAAAAAGCCCCAGTAATGAGGAACTCCTCTGTGCTAATCCTAGCTACACAGGAGGCTGAGATGTGAGGATCATGGTTCAAAGCCAGCCCAAGCAGGAAAGACCATGAGATGCTTATCTCCAATTGGCAACCAGAAAACTGGAAGTGACACTGTGTCTCAAGTGGTAGAGTGCTAGCCTTGAGCTGAAGTGCTCAGAGATTGTACCCAGGCCCAGCTCTTTGCGTTGAGCCTGTCATCTTTCTGATGAGCATTTGTGCTGTCAGCTTTCCCTGTGTGGGGGCCTTTGGTCACAGCTGAAACTGCACCTTTTCTTTCCTAAGTCTCTAGTTTGGCAAACTGCAACTATTAGGAATTTTCAGTCTCTATCATTATGTGATGTGAGAAAATTAATAAGGTTTCCTTTGAATAAAACTCACTCTATATACACAACCAACTGTTCCTCTAGAGAACTCTAACACATTCCCTGACCCTGAGTTTTTTTTTAATTTTTTACTATAAAGGTGATGCACAGAGGTCTTATAGTTACCTTAGTCAGAGAAAGAGTACCTTTCTTTTTGGACAATGTCACCCCTTCCCTCACTCTCTCCTACTTTGTCCCACCCATTCTCACCCACAAGTTATATAGTTCAACACAATGTCCAGTGAGTGTCACTCTTTGTCCTTCCATTTCTATGCCTCCCTTTATACTCAGATAGATGTGGATAAAAAAGAACAAAAAGAAACAAAAAACAGCAAAAAGAAAACAACCTCGTGCCCATTTACATTATATAGCTCATTATTTAAGTGTATTTTCTTTTTTACTGGTGGTTGTTTAAAAAACCTATTTTATATTCTAGCAAATATATTATATATTTTTTATTTTGTTGTATTTATGTATTTATACTTTATTTATTTAAATATTTATATTTTAGGAAATATTTCTGTCATAAATATTACATAGTTAATTTATTTGCTTTTATAATGTTAAGAAAAGATAGAAGATAAGGACTGAGGACATAATTATCCTTAGATGTAGTGTTTAAACACAAACTAAGGATTCTTTGAGTTATCCTATGATAAAGGAGTAGCAAATGCATAATAGGATCCAGAACTCAAAGGATAAATCTAAAAAAACTAAAAAAAAAAAAAACAAAAAAAACAGGACGTTATGGAACCCTGAAATTCAATTAGAAGAAGAAAGGAATGAGCTGGCTAAGGAAGCTAAGAAGGAGTGGCTAGAACCGCAGTTGGGACATGGTGAACCTAAAGCCAAGCATAAAGTAGCAATAATAATTGGCAACTATTATTATTAGAAAAATCTAGCTTGTCAATCCTGTAAGAAACACCACCATTCACAATATCTCTGAGAGGGAAAACATGTTCTATATTTTCTTAAATTGAGGATCACTGAAAAAATGATGTTTTCGTTTTTTTCATTTTATGATATCTTTTACCTACTGCCATGTACCATTCCGATTTCAGGAATAACTAAGGATATTCTCTTTCTTGCAATACACTAAAATATAAGCATATCATCTTTAATCCCATTAAGAATGACCTTTGTAACCAACGATATTTAATTATTGAACTTATTATTGAACTTTACTTATTGGCTTCCTTTTTATATCCCATACCTAAATCATCCTAAATCATGAAATACCATACATGCTGTCACTGGAAACTCACTTTTGAAAGGGAATGCATTATTTCTTTCATTTACGACTTGATAACTCAAATAAAATATTTGGTCGATTGTATTTGTTAATTCCATTATTAATATTTAGGGATATAACAATGTATTATTTGTTAAAATTTTATAAAGAAGTAATAAATAAATCAGTAATCTGAGCGCTGATCCATGAATCTACCCATTTTTTGTTGCCTAGGATGGATAACCTTTCTTAACTCCAAATTGCCAAGATGGAAATTCTTAATATCCGTCTCTGTGAATATCCAATAGGAACCCGAATTTTATGTCCCAGAGGTAACCTTTGGTCTCAGTGTGTGAATATCTAGAGACCTGTATGGTTTAGGAGAGGATCACACTGTCTCAATAGCTAGGTGCATATCATCATATAAAAATGGCATTTACCAAAATGAAGTGCAAGAAATGGAAATGAGAGGTTTTTTGTTCTTGTTTTCAGTACCTTTTGCCTTGTAAGTTTATCTGTTTGGGGGAGAGTAAGAGGTAAAGGGTGAACAAATGCAGCAATGACACTCACTAGACACTATGCTGAAAATGAACTTTACAACTTCTGGGAAAGGCAAAGGGACGCAGTGACACTGTTCAAAAGGAAATGTACTCATTATTTGGTTTATGTATCTGTAACTGTTGTACATCACCTTTACAATAACAATAAAAATATATGCATATTTTTAGAGGATAAACTTTAGATTCTACTCTCAACCTGCTTGGCTACAGAGTTTCTCATTTGGGTCTGTGGAACTTAGGAACTGTCCAACTCCTTTGTTTAGAATCATATCCAACTTCTTTGTTTGATTCATTTTCCATATTTACGATGGATTTTTTTTTTGGTTATACATTAAAAAATTTGGGCTGGGAATGTGGCTTAGTGGTAGAGTGCTTGTCTAGCATGCATGAAGCCCTGATTCCTCAGCACCACATAGCCGAAAAAACCGGAGGTGGCGCTGTGGCTCAAGTGATACAGTGTTAGCCTTGAGCAAAAGAAGTCAAGCACAGTGCACAGGCCCTGAGTCCAAGCCCCGGGACTAGAAAAAAAAATTCTCATTTTTCATCCTATCTCTTGTTTCTGCCTTCACTTTTGCATGGCTATAATCTTATACCTGGACTATTGCTAGAGTCTACCTATACTCTTCACCCCTTCTTCTTTATTTCCCACAGCACAGAGGATTGGGACTACATTACAGTGGTGTCACTCTGATCTTGGTCTCCAAGGCTCCCTCCTGGATGCCAACTCCTTATAGTATGCAATTAGCCTTTATCATTTTTATCAGCTCAGAATGCTCTTCAGCTGTACTGTTCTCTTGCTTTTCTCAAGCATTTTTTTCCAAATATATATATATTTACACATATATATATTTAAAGACATTTAAGTGTAAGAAAAATACAGAATAAACCTGTCTGATAGGCATTAGGTTATATATGATCCTCCATGCTTAAGAAGTGAGCTGATAGGGAACCAGTGCCATTTCCTTTGAATACAACACATATAATCAATCAATTTAACTGAAATGATATTATGGAAATCATCGCTATTGGTTATGACAGTGCGAGTAGGTGATGATCTACTGCATGGTAGATCAGTTTCTTTACCATCTCTCCACTGCTTGCTGCCTGCTAGAATAGAAGCCACTTAAAGCAGACTTCACTTAATCAAGTAGGCTTATGAAAATTCAGTCTGATGAGCAGGTAACAGATCCATCAATGAAAGGTCAATCCAACAGTTACCTCAAGATTAATTCTGCAATCAGTCCACATTGACAAGAATACAGATTATAACTAGAGCCTGTATGTAAAAAGATGTGATCGCCAAACCAAAATATAAGGACCTGGTTTAACTGTATAAATACAGGAAATAAAATATTTCCAAGGGAATTCTGATGACAGCGAATAGTCATCCATACTTTAGTCTACCATACTTTATCATGTTTGGTATCCTATGAATTTCTTACATAAGTGTATTTTGTTATTTTTCTTCCAAGCAAAAGCTAATCATTTTCTAAATGATCTGAACATAACAGCCAAATAAAATTGATTCAAAAAATATCAAGAACAAAGTTTTCCACAAGATGGCTGGAGGGTTCACACACACACACACACACACACACACGTATGTATGTGTATATATATGTATATATATATTGCACAATGGAACCCATTGTGACATGTCAATATATGTAGGTTAAAGTACAAAGATAGAGAAGCATACTAAATAAATTTGAGTAAAATACTAAGAATTGACTATTAATTTTAAACAGAGATGACTATGTATCTAATGAAAGACTTTGAAATATGGGAAAGTCTTTGAAATTACAGTATTGAAATAAAGCCATGATCACAGCACATTTCTACACACTGTCTTAAAATTATCAATTTACTAAGTGAATTTCCTATGGAGTACCCCTGTGGTCACTGTATATGATTTTGGTACACTATATATTGTATGTATGTTTATCTGAGCTACAGAAAGGAAAGAAAAATGAGGGAGGGTATAACAAATATTATAAGAAATGTACTCACTACCTTGTTAGGTAACTGTAACCCCTTTGTACATCACCTTGACAATAAAATTTAAAAAATTATCAACAATACAAAATCTGAAAGCTCTATCAACCATCTTCATCACACTGATATTTATAACACACATCATGTTTTTTTCTCAGTAGAATATTCTCATGGAATATTCAAAAGGATAGAATGTGTATTGAGCCATAAAACAACTTTAAAACTATGAGAATAGTAATAATGCAGAGAATGTTCTTAGACTTTATGGAACTAACCTAGAAATCAATGTCAGAAAGATGTTTGGGAAATTCACAGATATATAGAAATTCATTAATTTTGTGATATATTCATTTTCCTTTTAGGTCCTCTAAGATAGCATGGAGCATTTGTAAAACAACACTCTACTTATTTCTGAATTTCCCATATTTCAATGTCTTTCATTAGGTACATAAGCATCTAATCTTTCTTTACTTTATAACAAATGTTTATGAATTTTAGATATTTCATACTAAGTCTGGGCTATTGTTCATACTGTCAAATAAGAATTTGGCAATCTGTAAAATTTTGAAACTACCAAATATTTTACTTCAGTAAAAAGTACATTATGTATACTAGATATTTATTAAGTAATTTTAATAATAGAATACAAGTTATAAAATGACTCTAGCTTTTCTGTGTACATCTGTAGCCCAAACTGTATATAACCTAAGAAGAAATAATTATCACCAATTTCATTTGCAACGAAGTGGCTCTTAATTTCTCATTTGGCATCCACCAAACCCCTATTAAATACTTCTATATTTTCAATTTTCTGTACTTTGTAATTAATTTGTGTCACTTGATATGAGGTAAAGTAATAAAACTGTATATTTCATAAATGTATCCTACTTATACATTTTCTTATACATCTTTATTGTCAAAGTGTGATACACAGGGGTTATAGATTCATATGAAAGGCAGTGAGTACATTTCTTGTTCTACTTGTTACTTCCTCCCTCATTTTCCCCCCTCCCGCCTTCGCCTTCCCTTCTCCCCTCAAGAGCTGTGCAGTTGGTTTACACCAAATGGTCTAGACACTGGTACACAAAAAATACTATGAACACCTGTACACACATAAACACGCGTGCACAGTCCTATGCATACACTCATGCAGCCACACAAAGACACGCGTGATCGAGGCAGCCACACGTGTACACATGCGACCCCAAATGTGTATGCATGCTCACATGTGCACATGTGCACACAAGAGTAGATCTGGGTTCCAAGACTTGACAAGAAGTAAGGGTGCGGAGCCCCCCTCCTGGTTCACGCCGCGGGGGTCACGGGGCGGGGCGGTCTTGGTGCTGTCCTTGCTGTTTCCCAGGAGTCTGTGAGAAGAGACCCGGATTTGCCTGCTGTAGGAGCTGCCAGAGCAATGGACCAACACCAAGAAGCTGGCCTTCCAGGTGAAGCAGAACGTGGACCCCTCCAGGCCAACGAGGTGAACATCCTGAGATGGAAGGGCCAGCATTTCGAGGTATGGCGGGGGCAGGCAGCAGGGTGGGGGGGGTTGCCAGGGCGGTGGCCCACCGGGGTTCTCTGGCATGGCGTCTCTGCGGTTGTCCTAGCTCAAGCAGCACGAGTTTAGGGAGAAGTTCAGACAAGAAGCTCCATTCCTCTTCAGCAGCCCCGAGCCCTACAAGTCCCTGGCCTGTCCTGGAGCACTGGCCTCTTGGTGCACGGGGTGGCGGGCACAGAGGGCTGGAGGGCGGTTTGACCCTTTCTATTTTTAATTCAGATTTCTCAGGGCTCCTTGGGGCAGTCTCTCCCTTCCTTCATCCACACCCTGTCCCTGTCTTCATGTCTCTTTTCCACGCCAGGCCTGCTAGTATTGTTTTCAGAATTCCACTCACCTTAGTAAGGTTTTATTTTTGCATTTTATGAATATATTCCTATACTCATAAGACTCATGGCCTCTCAGTGATCTAAGTTGTGACTGGCTTTCTGGTTTTGAATGTCTGCCTCCTCTGACTTGGTGGAATTCATACTGTTGAAAAAGATCTTTTGAAGTTACATTTTCACCATGATATTGCTCAAGGAAATTGTCTAGTAAATTTGATCTCTTCTAATGAAATGTATCTCTCTTGAACCTAATTCAATGTCCTTGATAAACTGGTCAGAATGCACCACATAAATCTATTCCCAATCATTTATGTGCCAATGATGTGCCAAACTATGACATCATTCCCATAGCCACTCGACAACATGCCTTTACATCAGAAACTTTTTGTTAAGAATCTACATATTACTTTCATTTTCTCCAATTTACTAAATGATATTACTCTTTCCTTTTTCTCCCTTACATACATGTTTTCATTCTTTGTGGATAAGTTGAAATCTAATACTCTCTATAAAATCCATTAGATGATATTTTTCCAAAATGGGATGGCTTTATTGAACTAAAATATCTGAAGAACTCAGTCACTGTGTCTATCTTGTCACATAAGAAGTCCTATTTCAGTTAAATATTTGGAGAGGGGAGTTGGATACACTTTAGTCATTCATAATAGTATACTCTGCTAACACAAAGCAAAATTCTAAGGAGGGATGCTTCAAGAGGTTTTGATAGTGCTCCAATTGAAATTTCACCATCTAGTTCAATACAAGCTATCTAAAATGATTAGGATATAATTTTGTGTATACATACACACACATATATGTGGACATGAATGTAGATGTATATGTGCAGAATGGCTTTCTGCTCTGTAGGAAAATCTTTCATTTAACGTAGTCTGTGTAACTTAGAAGCAATCTTTGAGTTTCTACTTTCTCAGTTTTCTACTACTTCATTGTTGAGCCAGAATTAACTTTTAAGATATCCTTAGGTATCTTTTGAGAGGTGATAGTATCTTTCAATGTGTGTTTATTGAAACATAGAACTTTTTATTAAATATTGACCATACTATATGCTACTATTCCTTTATATTCTGTTGTCAGTAATTTGTCAAACCAAGACTCAAAATTAGACCTACCAAATGATCAAGTTTTCAATTCTGATTTTGTTAGTCATGTGTTTTGCAGCTACAAGAGTTATTACAACATATCAAATGTGAGATCTTCTGCTCCTAGTTATGGGTGTTTTAAACCAATATCTAGAAAGAAAATCCAAAATTCCAGTTACTGAAACTTTACCCAACCACTTAAAAGTATACTCATTTCTCAGATTAAAATGACAAAGAAACGTATGCACGCACTGAAATCTAGGAGCTCCCTGTAAAGATGCCTGCAACACCAACACAACAGACATAGACACCAAAGCAACTCTGTGTTACATCCATCCCCTGCTTGAACAATACATACCATCCAAAGCAGTTTGGGTACATAGTGAATTGAAGCCTCGTTTGGTATATAAATTAATGTAACACCAGAACAATATACATTTGTAATCAAACAAGTGATTCTCATCAGTAACAGCCATCAAGAATGCGGCAGCCTCAGGTGGAGAACTCTCACGATATCACCCACACAGAGCAATGGCAGCTGCAGCCAATCTGTTCTCTGTGTGTCATTACCGTTCTCTCTGGCTGGGAATATAAGCTGTAGATATGATGAGGTTGTGCTTCTTTGACAACCTCTGGTATGAAGTGCTATACAATTTTAGAAACTCTCCTATATCTCTCAGCTTTTTACTTAAGACAGAGATATTGTTTGTTTGTTCCTTAGAAAACAAGATTCTCTCTCTCTCCCTCTCTCTCTCTCTCTCTCTCTCTCTCTCACTCTCTCTCTCTCTCTCTCTCTCCTCTGCTCCCCATCAAGTGGAGAATAGTTTATTGGGAATGTCAAGCATCGTATTTGATGAAGAATGCCAAACTCTAGCTTACATTAAAGATCAAAAGAAGAAGAAGAAATGTCAAGTGACCCACCTGTTGGTTTGATGAGTGTTTCGCCAAGAAACAAGTGTGGGAATCTGATGACATCTGGACGGAGTTGGCCATCTCCTCTCTTAAACCCAAAAGCAATGGGAAGATGTGATCATTTGGTCCCTTGGTGGAGTCCGTATGAGCCTTGCTCACACACTTGCTACGTGTGTTCTTTTTGATAATAAGGAAATGTTCAACAGCTGTATCTTCAACTCAGATACTTCCTAGTTGCTAATTCTGTATTTTACTTATATATTTTGCTTTCTTATCTTATTTTTATTTTTTTCCTAAGAACAAGAATGTTACTCAGATGGAAATCACGCAGGGCAGAAGAAATCTGTGGGGACATTTACAGTGTTTGAAAAACATATGTTGTGTTTGGAGATAAAAGCAAATCTAAATATTTGCAAGGATGTTTATGTTTCCTAACTTTAAATGCTATCAGTGTGTATCCAAGTTCATGTCATATGAACCATTCTAGAATATGTTGTTACATAGGTCCAAATTTACAGCATTATAGAAATACATTATTCAGGAGATAAGTCACCTTCATTTACATGACAGTGGATAACAAACCAATCACAAGAAAATTAGAATAAAAACAAGTAGGAAAATATGTAGTATTACAAAGGGTGCATGATAGCATGTGTGACTTTTTTTTTTCTAAATGGGAGTATCTCCTGGGTTCAGATACTTGAAAAGTTGTATTGCCAGGATTTCCTGAAAAAAAAGCCCATGAAGTGTACTGAGAGAGCGAGAGGCAGACAGAGAGAAACAAACAGAGAGACAGAGGAAGAGAGAGGGAGAGAGAAGGAAAGGGAGAGGGAGAGGAAGGTAGGAAGAGTAGAACAGAACTGCTTCACACATGTCAGTCCTCTGGAAACACAAGACAGAGTATTTCCTCTGTTCGATTTTGTCTGAGCCATCTGCACTGTTGTTGTGATTCATTCCAGCTCTTTCCTTTACTTGGTGTGGTTCTCCATAACATGCCTGAAAATGAGATCTGGAAGTAAAAGAAGTAGTTCTAAACTTTTCCTATCTTTGGAAAAATATAAAAGCCAATATTTTGAAAGATTGTTCACACATTTAGAAAATTAATAGCCTACTAGAAAATCAAAACTAAACTGATTATTTAAACTTTCCCTGAAACACTGAGAAATCTTCTCTTAAATTCCATAACTTTGGTGGGAATTATTCTCATGCATGTAACACACCTCAGAATACTATTTGTAGAAAGTCAAAGGCTAATACAATGAATATTAACTGTCTAAAATACACCACCAGACATTCAGTTATGTACAAATCAATGACACAAATGCTCACTTACTTGTGCTAAACGTATTTTTCTCAGGATACATTCAGGAAATATTAAAACACATAGACTACAAGTTTGAAATGCACATTTTTGTTTTGATTTTTGGGTACAGAATAAATTGCATATCAATATTTTAGGCACCAAATGATTGAGTTTTAATTTTTCACCTATTTATTAGCATCTTGCAGGCCAATTTTCCAAAAGGGTCTTAGTTAATGAAAAACATAGGCAGTGTTATCAAGAGTTGGCATGAATGGATGGTTTCTTCTTCTTCTTCTTCTTCTTCTTCTTCTTCTTCTTCTTCTTCTTCTTCTTCCTTTCTTCTTCTTCTTTTTATCAGATTAAGTATTTATATTCAGCAAGTCTATTTCACACATTTTATTTTACCATTCATGCCTTGTCAAAAAATACTGATTCTCTTGGGTACGAAAGTAAATGTACACAGAGAATGTACTTTTGAATATGAAGCCAGCTTTTTTAAATAATTCGTTTAAACTATAAGGCAATGCTGTATGCAAGGCACCGGTGGGCGTGCCCATTGTAAAAGGTTGGTGACGAACTGCAAGAGATAATTTAGCAGTAGGAGCATCTGGGGCCTTGGTAAAGCTCTTTAGGCATTTTTCTTGGCGCCAGCTTCTTACCTCTACACCGATCACTTGATAACACATTTTAAAAGGTCTATGGAATATTTGTTTCGTATTTAACTTCCACGGATTTCTTTTTTTATTCTCTTTGCTTAAGCAATGTGGGTGCAATTGAGTCAAATACAAACTATGAGTGCATGAATGCTTGTGTATTTGTGTGTATGAGAGAGAAAATTTCATAGTAGTATTGAAAATGAAAGCAAAATGGAAATTATTATTACAGAAAATTTCGCAAATTTATCGTTTTCTTTGACATTTCAAGCCATATAAGATGAACCTCAAAACAGCAGCAATATCAAAGCAACAATGGATCAAATAGGTTGAAGTCTCTTACAAGACCTATTGGAATCAAAATATCCCAATCCAGATTCTTGACTCCTCTGCAGTTCCCACCTATTATGAGATTTTGACCACAGACTTGAGAGAAACTCCAAATGCACAATATAAAGGCTGGTGCAGAAAACTTACTTTGTCGCACACTCATGTTTATTACTCTTGAAAAAAATTTCCAAAACCATGCCTTAGATAAGAAATTCTATGAAATGCATATGGTATTCTCTTTTTAGTGCAGAAGTACAAATTCAGTCTTGTAGAGATGTTTGCTGTTTGGGGATTATCTCTAAAAATTGCAGTAAAGCTTACATTGCGCCCCAGTTCATATTTAGATTCATGTATACTTATGCTCAGAAATATGTGTATCTCTGGATATTGTCTATGTGCCTACCTGATCTAGGAAAGAGAAAAAAAACGAGGGTGTAAGATATCACAAGAAATGTACTCACTGCATTATTAAGTAACTGTACTCCTTTTGTACAACACTTGGCCAACAAAATTTAATTAATAAAATAAGGGAAAAAAGGAAAGAGGCATGAGAAATAGTGGTATCAAGTGTGCAAGTGTGGAGACCGCACTTGGGGAAAATGGTCACAGGCTCAAGCCTTCTTTGTCTCTATCTAAATTGCTCTGGGCCACTGCCTAAAACTGTCTTGAAAACCAGTGGGTTAAAATGCTGCAAAGAGGAACATGTGGAGAGGGCATGTATATGAGGAACCTCACCTGATGAGTTCTCAGGAGTGAACTTCAGGAAGGTAAAGCCTGGAAAATATGGGTATCAGTATCTGTTAGTACTAGAATTCAATTTTTCAAGCTGGGCTGAGTCATTCCTGATGAATACTGAAACCATTCAGGCAAAAGTGTAATAATTATTTCATGAAATAATGCCTCGATTTAGCTTACCCATTACACTGGGGATGACAATGGCCAGGCCTTCAGGACTCAAGATACTCAAATATTATCTAAGGCCCTAAGAGTTAACTGGAACTTTTATCTTGTTCAGAAGAGCTGGAAAGGATCTTACAGGAACCTTTAATGTCTGAGACTGGCAAGGACTGGGGAAGCCTCCTCCGCTTTGCACTGCTTCAAGCAAGATGCACCCCTTGTGTTAAAGGACTCCCTCCCTCCCTTTTGGAATAATTTGTGGGAGACTATTCTCTTGCTTCCTAAACTTGGGGAACCTGTATTAACAGAAATGCTTAATCATAACCTTGTACAGTAACTGCAGGTTTGAAAAGGTGTTCTTTCACATGCCTCTCCTTCAGTGCCCAAGGACCACTGGCCCCCTGAAAAAAAACTCCACCCACTATTTCTTGCCTGGACAGCTAGTTTGGGTAAAAAGGCATCATGCTCCTGAATTGGAACCCAAGGGGCAAGGACCTTACTCAGCAGTGCTAACTACACAGTCAGGTATTGAAGGTACAGGAAAATAACAGGAGATACATCACTCTCATGTGAAAAAGGCAGGGGGAAAACATCCAACAGATGTCTGAAGATGGACTCTTCAGAGATATTCAGAAAATCCCCTAGAGATAAGACTTACCAAGCATTAATTAATGTGGTCAACAGGGACATGATTTTTTCTTCCGATTCCCCATCCTTGTTCTTAATGTGTTATTGTAGCTTTTCTGCCCAGACCTTTGTACAGGCAGCCTGATACTATCTGCTGGACTTGCTGTACCTTTCCTGCTTGATTGGGATTGGGGGACTCCCCTCTGGCCCAAAATAAGAATCAAATTAATGATTTGATTAGACATGAAAAACAGTGGGGAACGTGATAACCAGCTTGAGGTGGGGGCATCAGAGCCATTGGAGCAAGATGTGGAGGTCTATTTATTAGACGTGCATTCAAGGGGAGGCAGCCACTGTGTGTGGGTGGATGTGAGTGGGTATGTGGGGGGGGAGGCCATGGGAGCGGGCAGTGTGTATGTAGAGAGGAACAGAGGTGGTTTGTGTGAGGTGAAGAAGGATGGAAGGTACAACCTCGAGAAGGTAATACAAGTACATCGTCAATAGTAGTAGCTACAGATACACATGGGACCTTGAAAGTAGTTACAACTGTGATATACCAATCGTTTCCATACATGGAGTTCATTTCACTTAGCATCATCTTATGAGATCATAAGGGTATAGCTATTGGGCTCTTGTGATCCTCTGCTGTGACTTGCCTATCTCAGTAATCTTATCTGCGTATATTGGAAACCATCTATACTGGTATTAGAACTAGGAAATTGAAAGGGAATACCAAAATTGAGAGGCACAGGGTAAACTACAAAAGCAATACTTGCAAAGCTGTTTGGTGTAGGTGAACTGAATACCTCATGGGGGGAAAGGGAAAGGAGGAGGAGGGTGGGAGGTTACCAGGGACGAGGTAACAAACAGTATAAGTGATGTATCCAATGCCTAACATATGAAACTGTAACCTCTCTGTACATCAGTTTGATAATAAAAATTTGAAATAAATAAATAAAATTAAAAAAAAGAAGGATGGAAAAAGTTATACTAAGTGAAGTGAGCCAGACCCAAAGAAACATGGACTCTATGGCCTCCCTTATTGGGAATAATTAGTACAGGTTTAGGCAAGCCATAGCAGAGCATCACAAGGCCCAATAGCTATACCCTTATGAACACATAAGATGATGCTAATTGAAATGAACTCCATGTTATGGAAACAAGTGATATATCACAGTTGTAACTACTTTCAATGTCCTATGTGTATTTGTAGTTTCTATTATTGATAATGTTTTGTATCACCTTCCTATGTTTGTACCTACACTATCTCTGTAATCTTATCTGAGTATATATATATATTTTTTGGGGGGGCCAGTCCTGGGCCTTGGACTCAGGGCCTGAGCACTGTCCCTGGCTTCTTCCCGCTCAAGGCTAGCACTCTGCCACTTGAGCCACAGCGCCGCTTCTGGCCGTTTTCTGTATATGTGGTGCTGGGGAATCGAACCTAGGGCCTCGTGTATCCGAGGCAGGCACTCTTGCCACTAGGCTATATCCCCAGCCCCTTATCTGAGTATATTGGAAACCGTGTTTACTGGTATTGGAAGTAGGAAATTCAAAGGGAATACCAAATTCGAGAGACACAGGGTAAAAAAAGAGAAATTACTACAAAAGCAATACTTGCAAAACTGTTTGGTGTAAGTGAACTGAACACCTGGGTGGGGGGAGGGAAAGGGGGGGAGGGAGGGGGGCAAGAGGGACAAGGCAACAAACAGTACAAGAAATGTATCCAATGCCCAACGTATGATACTGTAACCTCTCTGTACGTCACTTTGATAATAAAAATTTGAGAAAAAAAAAAAAAGAAGGATGGAAGGAAGCAGCAGGAGGTGGCTGCCAGAAGAATGGAGCACAGGAGCTGGGCAGAGCGGTACTTGAGCCTGCCAAGGCTCCTATGGGGAGAACCCTAGGTATGTGTAGAGCCTTAAGGCCTCAAGGAAGCCTGCAGAGAAGCCTTGAGGCCTCCAGTAGGCCTGCAGAGAGGGGAGAGACATAAGAAGAGGCCAGGCATGCAGGAAAGAGAAATCAGAGGAACTAGCACCTTCAGAGTTATGGAAGTTTGGAGGTTGAGCCTGTTGGAGTTTGGAGGCAGAGGCTGCTCTTGGTTCTCAGTTCTGAGTTCTGGGTACTTAGCCCAGGACAAGGTAATCAGCCACAGGCCTGGGTTTGGAGGTGGAGGCTGTGCTGGTTCTGGTTTGGGGGTTCTTAAATAAAACTCCTTTGCCCCCTTTACCCATGCCCACATGGATTTTCGTGCTCTCAAGGCATTACACTGGATTGTGGACACAACATCATTAGGAAGTGGCTGGGTAGTTGACTTGGTTAGATTTGTTTTCAGTTAAGTGCACATTACTCTTAGTGTTGGTGTAGATGTCACATACTCCTTGACAGAAGCAGGACATTCTCATTTCTCCCATTTGTCTTTCTGATTCCTCTGAGATCACTAGACCAGGTGTGCTGCACTAGGCAAGGCCTGCGTAAGCAACATGGGAAACACTCATGCAGAGGAGCCCTGGACCTGTGATGGCTCTGAGCTGTCCAGTTCCTCAGGGACTGCAAGAGCAGGTTATATCAAGAATTCAGCAAACTCAGTGACTCCCTGATCACAATACAAATGTCACCAAATGTGGTTAGAACAGAGCTACTTCTGCACGGAATGAGAACAGTTATAATTTGGACAGGTTGTGTTTCTTGATGCCACTTCCTGGAAGAAAATTGAAAGCCTGGGAGGCCACAGTTGTTGTGTGAGGGAAGCTAGGAAAGGTACAGGTAAAACTGAGCACCTACCCAGCTGTAGCAAGTCCCACTCTTGCCCATAACTACCCTGGACAGAGTTAGATGTGGATAGGGCTGCAGGAGCAGCTCCTATCAGGACTCCACCCATTGTGCCTGGATCACAAATTTCTGGCCACACCCTCTGTTATTTCACACTTTTCTCTGACCAATGGGATGCCAGACTTGGGGCCACACCCATATCCTCTGCTGCCTAATAGCCCTGGTATTCCCTCTGTTGGCTTACACCACTCCCAGCCGTTGAGGGAGGTGGAGGTGGCCGAGTGGTGTCAGCGAAAATCAGTGAGTTAAGGGGTATAGTGAGAAAACGACATTGTTAATGATTGTAGATTGTAGATTGTAGTTTGTAGATTGTAGATTGTAGATTGTAGATTATAGATTTCAGACCGCCTGGGAATGTGGCGATTCTGTCTTGCCTGCTGCCCCAGGGCTCGAAGGTCTGAACAATCGAGAGAAAATGAAACAGCTGCAGCAAATCAACGACGGCAAGAAAACCAGCAGAATTGTCCTGCAAGTGCACCTGCACAATTGAACACAAAGAAGAAACCGATCAAGGGCGATCATCCCAAGAGAAACACCACTGGGTATGGTCAATCAACTGAGCCTACTGCCAAAAAGCACGCCTCCCCTGAGCCTGTCCTGCCTTTGTGCAGCTGGAGACCTTCCTCCAGGGTGGAGAGTCTCACAGCTCCCAAGAACACCGAGGAGCTGCAGAGGCACTACCAACACCTGCTGCTTACCCTGCACTCCAGAAAGTTACGAAACCAACAGCTCTCCAGTGAGCTCCACCAACTGAAGAAAGAAAAGAAACACCTGCAGCATGAACACCGAAGAGAGAATTGCAGGAGAGCCCAAGAGAACGAGGCACTGCAAACAGAATTGGAAGCTCACAAGCTAGCCATACAGATGTTGGTTTCTGAAGAACCCAATTTACGCTGTGCCCTGGCTCGCATCCAGCTGGTGGTTAAGGAGAAACTAAGGGAGCAGGAAGGCTCATTTAGTCACCACCCACCACGCCACCAGCGGGCTGCACAGCAGCATGTTGGACAGGAAGAGAGAGCATTGTCCCCAGTCACCACCCAACGGGTTGACACTCAAAAAAAGAAGCTCCAGCTCCTGGAAGACCAGGAGAAGAGCAGAATTTCTGATTTGGAGGAAATCAACAGCGAATTACAAAGGAAACTGGAAGTCCTCTGGACCCAAAAGCTCAACATGCAGAGCAGAATTCAGAAGCTGCAAAAGGCATCAGAGGAGCGGGCAGTGCTGAAACGGCAAGTGGACAACCTGAGAAGGGTGGTGAAGACCATGAGGTCAGAAAGGGACAACGTTGCCATGTCCCTGAGGAGGGAGAGTGCCCTGTGGGAGGACATGGTCCAGCAGCCATCCCAAGGGATGAAGCAACAGACAGAGGAGAGAGAGCAAGGGGAGAGGCAGGTGTTGGAGCTGGAGGTCAACCTGGAGGAGGTTAGAGAACACCTGGCAGAGCTGCAGCCCCCTGCAGGACCAGCTCAGGCTGCACAGCAGCTGCAAACCCAGGCCTTGCAGATGCAGGACGAGTTAAAGGACCTGAAGCAACAGCTGCAATCTCAACTGCAGGAAAACCACAGCCTCCGTCTCCAGAACCTGGAGCAACAGGAGCGGCTGTGGAGACTGGAACAGGCAGCCGAGGAAGCCATTCCTAGGCCTGCCAAGGATCGGGACATGGAGACCGCGACATGCACACATGTGCAAGACAGAGAGATGCAAGACCAGCTGGCCCAGCTGCACGACGCTGCCTACCGGCTGAGCGCTGAGAAGGAGGAGCTCGCCAGCGCCCTGAGCGCAGAGCAAATCCTGAAGAAACAGCTGCAGGAGAAGCTGGAGCAGCAGGAGAAGGATTTCCAGAAATGGAAAGAGGTGGCGAAGAGAGCGAGCCAGGAAGCTCAGGAGCTGCAGGAGCTGCAGGGCCAATACCGGACACAGCTGCAGGAACTCAGAGCCACCTGCGATCAGCACACAGCCTCCAATCGGCAGCTGAGCTCAGAAAAGGAGGCCCTGCAGGAGCACCTGCAGAGGCAGACCCAGCTGCTGGAGCAGCTGAAGCAGGAGCAAATACAGAGCACGTTGCTGGCCCAGACAGAAAGGGAACAGTTGCAGGACACTCTCCAGCCTGGAAGCAGCATGGCAGCAGAACGAGCAACTGCAGGCCAAGCTGAGCGTCCTGGGTTCCCCTCCAGAAGGCCAAGGAGTGAGTGAATGCGGAAGAAAGGGGGGAGGAGGCAACCCCACTCGACGTTACCGTCCCTGACGATGTAGAGAGCCCTCAAGTAATGAGGGATTTTTATCAAAATGCACTCTCAGCTGCTGAAGCCAAAGAGGTAAAACTCCGCCAGCAGCTGCTGGAGCAGCAGGCCCGCTGCAGGTGCCTGGCCAACCTGGGAGCCCAGTGCCAGACCAAGCTGGAGCAGGAGGGCCTCTTCCCCAGGACGAGGACCCACGGCCTGTTTGGGAAGAGGAAGCAGGACACACAGGTGCCCAAGAGGGAGCTGCAAATCTGCTTCAGCCCCGACCTGCCTGACAAGGTGGACTTCCAGAGTGCAGCAGATGGCCTGCAACAGCGATGCAGCCGGCTGTCAGAGCACATCGCCGCCATCGAAAACTCCCTCATTGCCTGCAGAGAGCAGATAGAAACCCTGGAGACCCTGCATCAAGAGAAATGGGAGCAAGTCGATCTACTGTCCCAGGAGAAACAAAAGAAGAAGCAGGAGCTGCAGGAGTTGCTGTTGCAGCTTGCAGGTAAAGTCGTGACATGCCAGGACAAGATGCAGGGAGACACCGAGCCCCCTGCTGCTGACACCACTTCAGACTTGGCAGGCCCCATGAAGACTGAATGTAGCAAGGAGGATGATGGTAGCAAGGATTATGACGTGGAACCATCCACAGTAGAGGCTGAGGGGCCGTGCCCCCTAGAGCCGTCCACCACACAGCTTGGGGGCATGGGCAATGAACGCCCCATCACGTTCTGGTCCAAACTGAAGAACATGATGAATATCCAATAATTACTCTCAGGAAGGACACAAACAATTACAAATGTGTTACACACATTCTTCCGGACTATTTTCCCTCTCCCTGTCCCCTGACACTGGCTCTGCCAGTGTGGTCACAAGCTCAATTAACGCAGCTGAAATCGAGGAGTCAAAGGCCTGCGGATACAGGCAGAAGAATGGCTCAGAGTCGGACGAGACAACCTAAGTCATATGTCTCTGCGCGTAGAACACAACAAATGCTGAGTGAAATTATATTTCTTTTTGTCAATTTATCAATCATTTATTGACAGATTTTTATCTTAAAGTACATTTTAGTTAACAAACCTATTTACACAGGTAAACACGGGAATTCATCCCAGTTATTTTACAGATCGTACTTACGAACCACACTCTTAGTCTCCAGTGCAGAGTTGCACTGGATGTGACTATTGGCGGGAAATGGCCCGGCTATTTACACATACACAGTAAACATGTTTGTTTTTCATGTCTGCACAGGACAGCATATTTTTTCTGAAGGGAAAGTATGATGTTTGGGACAAGAGGTAGGATGAAGGTTTTATCTGTGATACTCTATTGTTCCTCCAGATTCAAATGATTTGGACATCATCAACTTAGGAATCATCTATGGATATTACAAATCCTCATAAGATAGTTTAATTTAAAAGAAGAATATGATTGCGCAATTTCTGTTTCAATCAATAAAATTGAAAATTGGAATGTTTAAGGTGTTTTCATTGGGAGGAAGAAGGGTAGAAGAGTGCAAGTTCTATTCTACTGTTTCAGCAAGAGACTATTACTCTTGCAGTAAAATCACAATCATTAGTAAGAATAAGAGGACGTGAAGGAGTAAAGCAGAAAGCTGAAATTTGTAATACATAGTCAATTTATCTGCATATGTATATTTTTAAAGACAAGAAATCATTTGAGTTTATCAGAAAAAAATGTGTTTCTGTTGGATAGATACTTAGGTAGTATTGCAATCTCATTTCCTTATCCCTTTTTTCATCATCCTTATCTAGGGCAGGGACAGGGGGTGTAGCCAGGTGGATTATGATGTCACCTCAGGGAAAGGGAGGTAACCGCCTCCAGGTCTGCTGCTTACCCAGGTAACTGGGTGGGGACTTAATGAGGTGGGGGCATCTACATGGAGCCTTCCAGGGATGGACCTCGCAGTCATGATTTCATTTGACACTGAGATATCAACCAAGCTAGCGCAAGTGGGATGTGACCCGTGTCATGGAGTCATGATTCAGCATCAGGCTCAATGTCAGAGAAAAGGTTTTCCAGCATCTCAGTGGACTGGAACTGGTGAATGTTTGTCCACCTAGCCAGCTCCTTATTATAAGAGCAGAGGCACCCAGCCAGCAACTGGTGTGAGAGAGGACAGTTCCCAGGGTGTGTCATGGAAAAGCCAGTGGCTAGCACCCAGCACGTGGTGACAAAGTCACTGCAGCATGGTGTACACTTGCATCACTTTCTCCTACCTAGAATGATGGCACAATCTTGAGATTTTAATGAGAACTGAATGATAGACCTTGTTAATAAAATTTCCACCTGAAAATATAGTATAGAGTCTAATGATATATTCGTATGCACCTGGGGTGAGGAGGATCTTTAGATGGCCAGTGAACTAAAAGCCAAAAAGCCTAGATAAATTTTAGGCCGTGAGCAAATGCAGACACTTTTCTTCGATTAGAATACATTAACATGCTTGAAAACGACACACAATTTGAAGAACCTAACCAGTACGTGGTAATATCCATGTGAAAATTTAATGGACAATTGACTTACAAATATAGACAGAGGATTGAATCAGCATATTTTCAATTATGGCAATTCCATAAAATAGTAATAGACCCCCAAATTCCCTCTCATCTTTTGATTTTTTAAGCAATCATAGCATCCTAGTGGAATCCATTGTTCAACGTCTGTAGTTTTGCTGTATAAACAAACCTACTCTGCTGCTGGTGGTGTCAAATTATAGCACATGTAATAAGGTACAGTCTGTGAGATTTGATAAAAAATGGCTATTATACTCATTTATACAGGTTCTATTGTCCCCCCTTTGATAGTTTTTAGGGTCCATTGTCCTTGCTCCTGAAAAATGAGCTTTGGTGTCAATCTGCAGTTTCACCACTTTTTGTCGCAGCTCTGGTCACAGTGAGACTCCTGAGAGGGCAATTGCCTTGCCATACCTGGGTTTGGGTAAGAACATCAGTGTTACACACTCAACAGTGAAACCACCTGAATGCGAACTTCTCAAACTGCCTCCTGCAATTGAGCAAAAGAGTCCTGCTCAATGAAAATTAGCAAACATTTTAACAAGTAACTCATAGAAAAGGAAAGGCGAACAAAACAATACCATAATTGGATCTCAGTAATTGAGAGAAATATGTTTCACAAGTCTAATCATGACTAGGTAAAAATATATAAGCACATTTACAGCCAAATAGTGAAATGTGAAAAGGATTTGATGATCATCATCATAACACCACATATTTTATGGTTAGTAAATATCTTATGTAAAAACTAGAAAAGAAAATTTTGGTCCTATTACTTATTTATATAACTGAAATTATGCCTATCAAATACTATTAAGTGAAAACACATTATTCTGCAGTGTGCCTGATTATATTTTTCAATAAAAGAAAAAAAGGAAAATGTAATCTGAATTCATATATATTCCTGATCTGCATATTAATTTCTAGATGACATGAGAGTAATCATCTCAGCCTTATAACCTCTCCTTATTCTTCACTTTCAAGTCCTCCACTATATATGATTCAGATTAGCCATCCAAAGCATTTATCTAAAAAAGGAACATCATGCCTAGCCTAACGAAGTGAGTGGAAACTGAATTTAAAATATCTTTCCTTCTTGTTTTCTCAAGATATCAATGAAATTGTCTACATACAGCAACCACTGGGAATAGTGGGTAAAACACAGCAGCTACCCTAATTCTTCAAACTCACCATTCTTATTGACAACACATTTAAGGCACAAATTACAAGAATCTCCGAACAATACCAACTTCACCCCAGAGTCACCATCTGCCTCTGCCACAATGGACTTCAAGAGACTAATTGACTAAAGAGAGATCATTTACTTCCATTACTCCCCTTTGCTGTTCAAAAGACCTTTGCTAAGGTTTATGTACATTTGCCAGATTTTAAGTGGTATTCCTAGAGTTGGGAACTAAATTGTAAAACAACTTCGACATCATTATTTCAAATGTTTAATTTTTGTCTTCCAACATGATCTTTATTAGAAGGTGTTTTCCTCCAGTGTGATTAGGAGCAAATCACCTATTGGTTCCTTTCCCTAGCTATTAAAAGTTGTTTTCCTAGCAGAGATCATCAAAATGAGCTTGGATCAAACATCACCAAGAGTCTGTTGAACATTAACTTTGACCTGGATTTCAATAAAAGGAGATAAAATGAACATGAACTGATTTCAGGTTAAAAAATAAACATTCCAGAGACAATGCCAGAGTAGATCAAAAGGAGCCACTCAATTCAGTCTAATTTAAAATGAATGTATATCCTTCATTGTCATACCCTGGCCTTATATTTTGAGATGATGAATAAAATTTCAATATCTGTGTAAATCCTATATGAATTTTTATGACTATCAATATATATCAGCTTTCATATGTTTAGTCATTTAGAAATAGGTGCCTTCATATACACTAAGACCAATGGGATATGTTCAATCCCAGATTAAGGATTTTATCTTTCGGGCTGGAAATATGGCCTAATGGCAAGAGTGCTTGCCTCCTATACCTGAAGCCCTGGGTTCAATTCCACTGCACCACACATATAGAACACGGCCAGAAGTGGCGCTGTGGCTCACGTGGCAGAGTGCTCGCCTTGAGCAAAAGGAAGCCAGGAACTGTGCTCAGGTCCTGAGTTCAAGCATCAGGACTGGCAAAAAAAAAAAAAAAAAGGCACAGGATTTTATCTTTCACATCAGTCAACCAAACTTTTAAAAAAATGGACGAGTGCTCATTCACTAGTGATGGGTTGTAGTGTAAATTGAAGATATGCTGAACTGCATGTAATATATTTGACCAGTTCACATTGTAGTTTAGTGGAGGCTAAGGTGTACTCGGGATATAACATGTATCAAACATCTAAAAAGAAGTTAATTTTATAATGAAGTGTTGAGCATCTCCTAAAATTCATTGCAATACCTATATCCAAAACCACAATCACACGCTCGTCCGTGGAGTGTCTGATTTCCCCCCAGCAGGATCACTTGGCTACCTGGATGCTGCACCTCACTGCTGCCGACTGGCAACCTGACAGAGGACTTCCTCGCTATCACCACCCTTGACAAATATCGTGATTTGGGGAACAATTTCCAGTGAACACACATGACTCACACCATCATAAAGTGAAAAAAACTCCCATGAAATCACGAGAACTGTCAAAAACTGTCAGATTACAAAGTTGCAAGTGAGGAATCTCAAGGATTACACTGTCAAATTCACCACATATGAAACTATTGGGGGAAATGTCGAGAACATAATTCTGAGTAGCCGGGGGTAACTTTATAAAGACAAGAAAAGTAGAAAGCTAAAGATCCAAGTTTTCAAGGAGATGGCAGAAAAACATGAACCCAGGAAAAATTATGGAGATTTGAATTAGTGGAGGGACAAGGTTTGAAATAATAGAAAAGAGACTATCATACCATTTTGCTAGGCATAGTTATGATCAATTTCCTGTTTTACTTTTTTTGCTGGTGAGACTTTAAAGACTTTAAAATTCTAAATTTCTCTCTCAAGCTAATGGCCTTGATTGGAGGACAAAGGCCATATCATAATTCAATTAGCACTCATTTTTCTGCTGTGATGTCACCTAATGCAGATGGCTGGTTTTCCCTTCAATTGTTTATATCTTCAGTATATAGATGTAAAGTATATATAATTATTTTATAGCCTACTTCATTCTCAAGGTCAGACTGGTCTCTGAAACACTCTGAGCCTACAACATCCTCCTTCATGATTTTCTTTTCTTTGTGATTCTACTACATTCTTACCTGACTTCACCAAATAAACCATGGAAGTGATAGTTGTCACTTTGTAGCCTCTCCACTCCAAATCCACCTCTCAATTGCTTATTCGTGATACAGAAATCTCTCTCCCATGGCAGTCTCCGAGGAAGAAAGGTGCCCTCTAGTTTCAACTATGTTTTCATGTTTCCTGCTCCTGCTGTGCTAGGCTGGTACTTACTCCAATTCCTCAGCAAAAGCTGTCCCTGCCAGGGAGTTCCCTCCTGAAGGCAGTTAGGCCAGTGAACCCACGGGCATCCCCCACAAACTTTCTCAAAATGAGTTTCATAATGTGCTCCAGCTAATATCAGGCTTCATCCTGGCAGTAACTTCCTACTGAAGATTTCACAGTCTAGCAATCTTGGCTACATGACTTTAAAAAAAACCTTTGCCTGAGACACTCAAAAAATAAAAAAAAAACTCCTATGCCTTCCAAAGAGCTCTACTCTCCTCAATATTAGAATAAAAATCTTATTATTGTGATTTTTTTAGTGGTTAAAAGGGAACCAATGCTTAAAACATGATAGACAACTGTCAGCTTTCTCAGTTAGGACCACCAATTGAGAGCAAAGCCAAAACCTCTATCTGGGGTGAGGTGGGAAAGAAAGATGGGATGATTGGGAAAAACAAGTGTTTCTGCTAACATGTCTCTATTGATCTTCAACAGATCTTAATGACCAGTGTCTCCTACTTTTGCTCTCAAAGATCAGCACTATTAGCTATGATAGAAATGTCTCTGGGCATGATCCTAAAAAGAAATCATACTTGTTAATTCAAAGACAACATAAAGGAACTTTCTACCACTAGTAAGGTTCTTCCACCTCTAATAAGTAGCCAGATTCTTCCAAACAGCCAGTTATTTAATTCTGAAGAAAAACACATTTCCTGACACTCAATGTCTCACTTGTTTATCATCCAGATGAATTAGCATCTTGTACACTCTTTGTATCCATTTCCACTTTGGAGAGGCTGACATTTTGTAGATAACATTGTCTTACCATTGATAAGTAAGATAATGTGCAAATACGTGGAAGCACAATAGTTTGCATTTCCAACTCAAAATATATATATAATTAGAATTTGTGGCTACAAAGAGAAGGGAAGGATAAGCAAGTGATTTGCAGTCTACGATTCACTTTTAGGATTTACATTCTGAGAGATTAGACTTTGATCTTCAATTAATGTGGCTTTCTTTCCACTTAGGTTTAAGCTTCTGTGCGCATTGGTAGACTAGAATACACAGTTTTTAAACTCCAACTAGTGATCTTTAAAGGCATATCTAGATATTAACTTACTTTAATATGATAGTTTCTTTCTTATGACTTATAAAATAACATAAAATTCTTTATAAAGTTTCTAAATGTGAATGCTGCTTCACATTAAAGTAGAATTAGGCTTTAATCTCACAAACCTTTCTTGAATTGATAATGAATTACTCATGTATTACTTTGTTTCTTTATAGCAATTTATTTCATTTCTTGAATGCAGATTTGTACACACACACACATACATGAAAGTCCTCTCAAAATGTCATCTTTTAGTTGTTGTTTTGTTTTGTTGGTTTTTTTATTTTCAATGGTGGAACTTGAACTCAAAGCCTTGCTGCTTTCTCTAAGCTCATTTGAGCCACAGCACCATTCCACTTTGGGTTTTCTGGTGCATAATCCAAGTTATAAGTTTCACATATTTTCCTGCCCAGGCTGGCTTTGAACCCTGATCCTCAGATGTCAGCCTCCTGAATAGCTAGGATTATGATATAAGCCAGTAGTGCCTGGCAATATTTTTATTCTCTTTTCACCTGCTTTTATTTCTTGAAATTAAAGATAAAGAGATTAATAAAAATACAAGTAGGAATTTGAGCAAAAGGACCTTATATATTGAATAAGAAGATTGATTTCAGATGTTCTAAAAATAAACTAAGGATGGTTATTCTACTTATTACTGTGTGGTCATTTTTACCCTAGATTTAAGAATCGGTCCTTCAGTTGTGTCCTGGGCAAAGTGCTTTCTTCTAAAGCTATGAGCTACAGAATACCCTTCCTCATCTGGAGGCCAACAGACAGACAGTTCAAAATACAGACAACTGTAAGCACACACACCCAGGCATACACACACAGAAATACACACAGACATACACACACACACACACACACACACACACACACACAAAAAGGAAAAACTTGGGGCATAGATCTATAAAATTATTCACATATGTGCCCTTTTTCACCCTATACTCCATTATTGACCTCCTCAACACGATAATGGCCTCACAAAGCACATAGAGATAGTCTACCCCTACTGTTTTCTGCACCAAGAGAACTCTCTAGAAGGGTGACACATGAAGGGTGCTATGGTCACTAGCACGTAATGAATATGCTGCAATCATAAACACAGAACGTAGAAGAACAAATAAATAAATATTGGAGAGCTCCTAAAATACCTGCAAAGGACAAGTAAATGGGAGTAGGTGAGTCCCCTCAAGCTCCCTAGAAAGCCGTGGCAGAACTTGGTGCAGGTCACCTCCAAGTCATTTCTTTTTGCAGCAGTGGTGCTTTGGCTACCTTCACCTTTTAGTAGTCTTCCTGTCTTCCTTCAGTAATTGAATCATCCAGAAATTTGTTGCTCACTAACTAGGCTAATCCTTGCCAAATATGGACTCTTGAAAAGAACTGTTATCACCCATTAACAAATAGTGAGATAGGTTAATACCTGAGAGATGAGTAGAAGAAAGGATGAAATGTGCTCAGTGACTTCTGGTGGCAAAGGAATCTGAGGAAGGGGAGAGATTTGAGCCCCAGAGGCAAAGTTGGGAAAGATCCAGGCAGGCCATCATGTCCTGACCAACCTGCTCACTGATGTGGAAATCTCAATATTCATGTCTCTTTTGAGACATCTAGTCCATCTCACCATCAGTCCATCTCACTTTCTTCTGGGCAGGGAATTCACAAGTCACTGGAATAGCGCAGCTCATTAGGCTACACCGCATGAGGAATCATCAGTATACTCGGGCAATTGAGAAAAGATATATTATCTATCTACAAATATAGGAAACCTAAAGCAGCAGAGTGAGGAAGGTCATTTTCTCAACAGATTTTCCCCCCACACGTAACTTTAGGGAGACTTTCCTTTCCCCCAAACTCTGCCCAGGAACTGGGGGACGGCACTCTACTATTCAATCTTCCTAAAAACCAAATAGCTATTGCAATGTGTGCTAAGAGTAGAGATGTTAAATAAGCTGTTGCATACAAACAGGAAGCAGCTAGAAATAAAATAGTCCTAAGATTTTAGTGGCGATTTTACATTTGCTTAATTTACTCCCATAAACTTCATTCTCAAGTAGATTTGCTGGCATATTCAAATTTTCATGATGGATGCTCCTTGACTTCTTCCCTTTATCCTAGCTCCTTATTACTAAATTTTACATGAAAAATTACTTACCTGGCTACAGGACCCTATAACTAAGTATATACTATATAGAAAACAGTTGAGAGTTTTGAGCAGAATTTTGGCTGTATGTAATTTGTATGTTCTCTGCCTTCAATATCATGAAAGCTATCTCTGAAGTCAAACTGGTCACATGTAGCAATAACGCAGAAATCCCAGTGTCTGGCTTGGGCCATTTGCATTTTGTCTGTAAGGTTGATGAGCTAATAAACTGTCCTGAGCAAGAAAATGACATGGGAGGATGTTTTAAGAATATTAATCTCGTGATGCTGGAAGAGATATTTTTGAAGAACGAAATTGTTGGTAAAATAGGAGAAAAAAAATCATCTCACTGACAAAGCCTTTATGGGGCTTGGGAATAAAATAAAAAGAGGACAGTTCTAAAAATATCAAAGAAAGCAATCCAAAGAAGGCTCTAGTGAAATAATGACAGGCAACTGTGTAATAGAGCTATGGAAAGCAAAGACATAGTTGAATTTTAAAACTTCTCTGTCATGATTAATTTCTTTTTTAATTTCACTGGACCTTAGATTGCCTAGACATTTGGCGGCATATTTTTCTGGATAGGAATTCTAGAGGGTCTTGATAAGAAACATTTGAACGAGTAGACTGAATACAGCAGGTCACCCTCCCTGAGGCAATTCTCATCCCAGTAACTGAAGCCCTGAAGAGGAAAAGAAAAAGACAAAAAGCCCCAGTAATGAGAGACTCCTCTGTGCTAATCCTAGCTACACAGGAGGCTGAGATCTGAGGATCATGGTTCAAATCCAGCCCAGACAGGAAAGACCATGAGATGCTTATCTCCAATTGGCAACCAGAAAACTGGAAGTGGCACTGTGTCTCAAGTGGTAGAGTGCTAGCCTTGAGCTGAAGAGCTCAGAGATTGTACCCAGGCCTAGCTCTTTGCATTGAGCCTGTCATCTTTCTGATGAGCATTTGTGCTGTCAGCTTTCCCTGTGTGGGGGCCTTTGGTCACGGCTGAAACTGCACCTTTTCTTTCCTAAGTCTCTAGTTTGGCAAACTGCAACTATTAGGAATTTTCAGTCTCTATCATTATGTGATGTGAGAAAATTAATAAGGTTTCCTTTGAATAAAACTCACTCTATATATACAACCAACTGTTCCTCTAGAGAACTCTAACACATTCCCTGACCCTGAGTTTTTTTTTAAATTTTTACTATAAAGGTGATGCACAGAGGTCTTATAGTTACCTTAGTCAGAGAAAGAGTAGCTTTCTTTTTGTACAATGTCACCCCTTCCCTCACTCTCTCCTACTTTGTCCCTCCCATTCTCACCCACATGTTATATAGTTCAACACAATGTCCAGTGAGTGTCACCCTTTGTCCTTCCATTTCTATGCCTCCCTTTATACTCAGATAGATGTGGATAAAAAAGAACAAAAAGAAACAAAAAACAGCAAAAAGAAAACAACCTCGTGCCCATTTACATTATATATATTGCTCATTATTTAAGTGTATTTTCTTTTTTACTGGTGATTGTTTAAAAAACCTATTTTATATTCTAGCAAATATATTATATATTTTTTATTTTGTTATATTTATGTATTTATACTTTATTTAAATATTTATATTTTAGGAAATATTTCTGTCATAAATATTACATAGTTAATTTATTTGCTTTTATAATGTTAAGAAAAGATAGAAGATATGGACTGAGGACATAATTATACTTAGATGTAGTGTTTAAACACAAACTAAGGATTCTTTCAGTTATCTTATGATAAAGGAGTAGCAAATGCATAATAGGATCCAGAACTCAAAGGATAAATCTAAAAAAACTAAAAAAAAAAAAAAAAAAAAAAAACAGGACGTTATGGAACCCTGAAATTCAATTAGAAGAAGAAAGGAATGAGCTGGCTAAGGAAGCTAAGAAGGAGTGGCTAGAACCGCAGTTGGGACATGGTGAACCTAAAGCCAAGCATAAAGTAGCAATAATAATTGGCAACTATTATTATTAGAAAAATCTAGCTTGTCAATCCTGTAAGAAACACCACCATTCACAATATCTCTGAGAGGGAAAACATGTTCAATATTTTTTTAAAATGAGGATCACTGAAAAAATGATGTTTTCGTTTTTTTCATTTTATGATATCTTTTACCTACTGCCAGGTACCATTCAGATTTCAGGAATAACTAAGGATATTCTCTTTCTTCCAATACACTAAAATATAAGCATATCATCTTTAATCCCATTAAGAATGACATTTGTAACCAACGATATCTAATTATTGAACTTATTATTGAACTTTACTTATTGGCTTCCTTTTTATATCCCATACCTAAATCATCCTAAATCATGAAATACCATACATGCTGTCACTGGAAACTCACTTTTGAAAGGGAATGCATTATTTCTTTCATTTACGACTTGATAACTCAAATAAAATATTTGGTCGATTGTATTTGTTAATTCCATTATTAATATTTAGGGATATAACAATGTATTATTTGTTAAAATTTTATAAAGAAGTAATAAATAAATCAGTAATCTGAGCGCTGATCCATGAATCTACCCATTTTTTGTTGCCTAGGATGGATAACCTTTCTTAACTCCAAATTGCCAAGATGGAAATTCTTAATATCCGTCTCTGTGAATATCCAATAGGAACCCGAATTTTATGTCCCAGAGGTAACCTTTGGTCTCAGTGTGTGAATATCTAGAGACCTGTATGGTTTAGGAGAGGATCACACTGTCTCAATAGCTAGGTGCATATCATCATATAAAATGGCATTTACCAAAATGAAGTGCAAGAAATGGAAATAAGAGGTTTTTTGTTCTTGTTTTCGGTACCTTTTGCCTTGTAAGTTTATCTGTTTGGGGGAGAGTAAGAGGTAAAGGGTGAACAAATGCAGCAGTGACACTCACTAGACACTATGCTGAAAACGAACTTTACAACTTCTGGGAAAGGCAAAGGGAAGCAGTGACACTGTTCAAAAGGAAATGTACTCATTATTTGGTTTATGTATCTGTAACTGTTGTACATCACCTTTACAATAACAATAAAAATATATGCATATTTTAGAGGATAAACTTTAGATTCTACTCTCAACCTGCTTGGCTACAGAGTTTCTCATTTGGGTCTGTGGAACTTAGGAACTATGTCCAACTCCTTTGTTTAGAATCATACCCAACTTCTTTGTTTGATTCATTTTCCATATTTACGATGGATTTTTTTTGGTTATACATTAAAAAATTTGGGCTGGGAACGTGGCTTAGTGGTAGAGTGCTTGTCTAGCATGCATGAAGCCCTGATTCCTCAGCACCACATAGCAGAAAAAACCAGAAGTGGCGCTGTGGCTCAAGTGATACAGTGTTAGCCTTGAGCAAAAGAAGTCAAGCACATAGGAAGGTGATACAAAACATCATCAATAATAGAAACTACACATTCACATAGGACGTTGAAAGTAGTTATAACTGTGATATATCACTTGTTTCCATATCATGGAGTTCATTTCACTTAGCATCATCTTATGTGTTCCTAAGGGTATAGCTATTGGGCCTTGTGATGCTCTGCTATGGCTTGCCTAAACCTGTACTAATTATTCCCAATAAGGGAGGCCATAGAGTCCATGTTTCTTTGGGTCTGGCTCACTTCACTTAGTATAACTTTTTCCAAGTCCTTCCATTTCCTTACAAATGGAACAATGTCATTCTTTCTGATAGAGGCATAAAATTCCATTGTGTAAATGTACCACATTTTCCTGATCCATTCATCTATGGAGGGGCATCTGGGTTGGTTCCAGCTTCTCGCTATGACAAATTGTGCTGCGATGAACATTGTTGTGCTGGTGGCATTACTGTGATTTTGTTTGTGGTCTTTTGGATAGATACCCAACAGTGGGGCTGCTGGGTCATAGGGGAGTTCTATATTGAGCCTTCTGAGGAATCTCCATACTGCTTGCCAGAGTGGCTGAACCAGTTTACATTCCCACCAACAATGAAGTAGGGTTCCCTTTTGGCCACATCCCCTCCAACAATTGTTATGTTTGTACCTACACTATCTCTGTAATCTTATCTGAGTATATTGGAAACCGTGTTTACTGGTATTGGAAGTAGGAAATTCAAAGGGAATACCAAATTCGAGAGACACGGGGTAAAAAAAGAGAAATAACTACAAAAGCAATACTTGCAAAACTGTTTGGTGTAAGTGAACTGAACAACTGGGCGGAGGGGAGGGAAGGGGGGGAGGGAGGGGGGCATGAGGGACAAGGCAACAAACAGTACAAGAAATGTATCCAACGCCCAACGTATGATACTGTAACCTCTCTGTACGTCAGTTTGAAAATAAAAATTTGAGAAAAAAAAAATAAATAAAATAAAATCAGAAAAAAAAAAAAAAAAAAGAAGTCAAGCACAGTGCGCAGGCCCTGAGTCCAAGCCCCGCGACTAGAAAAAAAAAATTCTCATTTTTCATCCTATCTCTTGTTTCTGCCTTCACTTTTACATGGCTATAATCTTATACCTGGACTATTGCTAGAGTCTACCTATACTCTTCACCCCTTCTTCTTTATTTCCCACAGCACAGAGGACTGGGACTACATTACAGTGGTGTCACTCTGATCTTGGTCTCCAAGGCTCCCTCCTGGATGCCAACTCCTTATAGTATGCAATTAGCCTGTATCATTTTTATCAGCTCAGAATGCTCTTCAGCTGTACTGTTCTCTTGCTTTTCTCAAGCATTTTTTTCCAAATATATATATATATTTACACATATATATATTTAAAGACATTTAAGTGTAAGAAAAATATAGAATAAACCTCTCTGATAGGCATTAGGTTATATATGATCCTCCATGCTTAAGAAGTGAGCTGATAGGGAACAAGTGCCATTTCCTTTGAAAACAACACATATAATCAATCAATTTAACTGAAATGATATTATGGAAATCATCGCTATTGGTTATGAGAGTGAGAGTAGGTGATGATCTACCGCATGGTAGATCAGTTTCTTTACCATCTCTCCACTGCTTGCTGCCTGCTAGAATAGAAGCCACTTAAAGCAGACTTCACTTAATCAAGTAGGCTTATGAAAATTCAGTCTGATGAGCAGGTAACAGATCCATCAATGAAAGGTCAATCCAACAGTTACCTCAAGATTAATTCTGCAATCAGTCCACATTGACAAGAATACAGATTATAACTAGAGCCTGTATGTAAAAAGATGTGATCGCCAAACCAAAATATAAGGACCTGTTTTACCTCTATAAATACAGGAAATAAAATATTTCCAAGGGAATTCTGATGACAGCGAATAGTCATCCATACTTTAGTCTACCATACTTTATCATGTTTGGTATCCTATGAATTTCTTACATAAGTGTATTTTGTTATTTTTCTTCCAAGCAAAAGCTAATCATTTTCTAAATGATCTGAACATAACAGCCAAATAAAATTGATTCAAAAAATATCAAGAACAAAGTTTTCCACAAGATGGCTGGAGGGTTCACTCACACACACACACACACACACACACACACACACATGTATGTGTATATATATGTATATATATATTGCACAATGGAACCCATTGTGACATGTCAATATATGTAGGTTAAAGTACAAAGATAGATGAGCATACTAAATAAATTTGAGTAAAATACTAAGAATTGACTATTAATTTTAAACAGAGATGACTATGTACCTAATGAAAGACTTTGAAATATGGGAAAGTCTTTGAAATTACAGTATTGAAATAAAGCCAAGATCACAGCACATTTCTACACACTGTCTTAATATTATCAATTTACTAAGTGAATTTCCTATGGAGTACCCTCTGTGGTCACTGTATATGATTTTGGTACACTATATATTCTATGTATGTTTATCTGAGCTACAGAAAGGAAAGAAAAATGAGGGAGGGTATAACAAATATTATAAGAAATGTACTCACTACCTTGTTATGTAACTGTAACCCCTTTGTACATCACCTTGACAATAAAATTTAAAAAATTATCAACAATACAAAATCTGAAAGCTCTATCAACCATCTTCACCACACTGATATTTATAACACACATCATGTTTTTTTCTCAGTAGAATATTCTCATGGAATATTCAAAAGGATAGAATGTGTATTGAGCCATAAAACAACTTTAAAACTATGAGAATAGTAATAATGCAAAGAATGTTCTTAGACTTTATGGAACTAACCTAGAAATCAATGTCAGAAAGATGTTTGGGAAATTCACAGATATATAGAAATTCATTAATTTTGTGATATATTCATTTTCCTTTTAGGTCCTCTAAGATAGCATGGAGCATTTGTAAAACAACACTCTACTTATTTCTGAATTTCCCATATTTCAATGTCTTTCATTAGGTACATAAGCATCTAATCTTTCTTTACTTTATAACAAATGTTTATGAATTTTAGATATTTCATACTAAGTCTGGGCTATTGTTCATACTGTCAAATAAGAATTTGGCAATCTGTAAAATTTTGAAACTACCAAATATTTTACTTCAGTAAAAAGTACATTATGTATACTAGATATTTATTAAGTAATTTTAATAATAGAATACAAGTTATAAAATGACTCTAGCTTTTCTGTGTACATCTGTAGCCCAAACTGTATATAACCTAAGAAGAAATAATTATCACCAATTTCATTTGCAACGAAGTGGCTCTTAATTTCTCATTTGGCATCCACCAAACCCCTATTAAATACTTCTATATTTTCAATTTTCTGTACTTTGTAATTAATTTGTGTCACTTGATATGAGGTAAAGTAATAAAACTGTATATTTCATAAATGTATCCTACTTATACATTTTCTTATACATCTTTATTGTCAAAGTGTGATACACAGGGGTTATAGATTCATATGAAAGGCAGTGAGTACATTTCTTGTTCTACTTGTTACTTCCTCCCTCATTTTCCCCCCTCCCGCCTTCGCCTTCCCTTCTCCCCTCAAGAGCTGTGCAGTTGGTTTACACCAAATGGTTTCTAAGTGTTGCTTTTTGAATGGTTTGTCTTTTTGTTCTTTTTCTCTCAATTTTGGTATTCCCTCTCCCTTCCCCAGTAATATTACCCGTATAAACAGTATCCAGGGTACACGGGTGTAATACAGTGGTAGCAAGTGTACAGCCACAGGAAGGGACTACAAGAGAAACAAAACTAAACAAATCAGTCAGTCAAACAGAGAAAGAAAAAGAGGGAAAAAAAGTAGTACAAGTTAACATGGCATGTTGAGAATAATTACAACAGTGCTATAGCCCTTGTTTCCGTAATGTGGACTTCATTGACAACCAAATGGTCTCATTGAGATTTATTTTGAACATTTAAGTTTCCACTATATTCAGCCGCTGAAGAAAAATATTAGTGGTGCTTTGTGTTACTCTTGTGACAATGTATGAGGAGTGGAGACTTCAGTAGCCAACGTATCCTGAATTATAGATATGTATAAGAAACTGCATTACAATTCTGTGATATCAACTAAACTTCAATCACTAACTTGGACTTATTACTTGCCCACTTACAAGAAAGAAAATAAGGTCAATGAGATTAGTTTATGCTTGTCATATAACCAGGGTATAAGGTATTTTAAAAAGGTTGTCTGTTAACAAAGCCTATGGTTCTGTCTTTAACATGTGTTTAGTTTCCTTATGAACACTATCTTCTTTCAATTTATTTGTATGTGTATAGACAGAGAGAGAGACATACATACCTACTTTCACACACACACACACATACACACATGTATGTGTGTATTTATGTTTGTGTTGATTATTACAGAAAGAAGCTAGAAAAGGTCAAATGAATGGTGTACAAGTCCTGAAGGCCTAGAAATATACTTCGCAGTTACCTGCTTCAGCATTCAGAAGGCCTTTGGGAAGTTATGTAACGTCTCTAAGCCTCAATTTCCTTCCCAACTGAAAAGAGGGGGAATGCCTATCATATAAAATATGTACACAGTCCTATGTAAGGATTTGCAAAAGTCTTATCAAACACAACTCTTGGCACTCTATAAATGTTAGAAATAATTAGACAATAAATGAACATCATTTCACCTCACTTGACTAAGAGTTCCCATTTGAGAAGGGAAAACATTGTCTGATTTACTTACCATTTGATCACTACCGCTAAGCTCAAAATCAGAATTGTTTATCACAGGAAATGCACAGCTTTACATAAAAGATAAAATGTAATCTCATTCTGAGGACATTAAGGTTTGGAAGCAAACGGAGAAGAAAAGGTAAACTGTTTCCTGTAAATGGATATCATTTGGAAAGCTAATAAGCTACAAATCAAAACTCATGTTGATAGGACAAATACATAGACCAACCTAGCAGAGACCAACCAACCAGAAACTTCATAGAGGAAAGTAAAAGGAGAGAGAGCTGGGAAAGGAGGCTGGAACTAGGAAAAAGGTCTCTGGACACGGAACAAGATTCCATTTCTCCCATCCTTTCAGCCATTGCATCCAAAAACAACAACAAAAGGGGGGGGGATTACATTTGCTGCTGCTGCTTCTTTCCCTTGGGGAAAAACCATAAAGCTCCAATCGATGTTTTATTTGATGCCTGTAAGCTACCCAGTGCTGCTGGAAGTAAAAGATGTGAAGTCATGAAACACAGGTTCTGGGGTCAAGGCTAATAGGCTCCACTCTGCTAATGTGGAGTCTATGAGGTAAGCACAGGCCCACAATAGCGTCAAGCATTAGAGCATTCTTCTCAGCCTCCTCTGAAAGATGCAGGGCTTAGGCAGCTCTACAGGAGTCCAAATACATCTCTTTCCCGTGATATTGAAAATGAATGACAGGTTGGTGCCAAGATACTTAATGGTACTATTATATGGTATTACTAATGATAATACTCCACTCTGTCTCAAAATTGCCCAAGAAAAGGCTTGGCTGTATGTTTTGCTTATCAGGAAATGAGACAAAGCAGGGTATTTCAAGTAATGTCAGCAAATTCTTAGAAAATCAAGAAACTCAGAACACAATTTACAGCAAGGCTACCCATTAAGAATAGAGGGATTGGAAGAATTCTCTTGCATTTGGCTAAGCCTCGCTTGTAAACAATCAAGGAACAAGGAATCTGGAAATTGTCACGGTGAGGTTGCCTTTTGCCAAGCATCATGAATTTTACATGGTGGTTAGCTGTTCACAAATGGACTACTGTTTTTCTTCAAAGGAAATCCCTGTACCCTCGGAATCTCCTGAACAGTAGTGACTCTGGCTTCTTTTTAGCACTTCCTTTTTCTGTCACTCCAAAGCGTTCAAGAGTAGTCAGATGTTGTTCGATAGTGGAATGCGTTCTGAGAAGATTGTTGTTAGTTGATGGGGTGGTTGTGTAAACAACCAGGAGTGTGTGTACATGAATTTAAATTATATAGACTGCTACACCCAAAGGCAAGAAGGAACACACTCTAGGTACTGCTACAAACCTGCAAAGTATTTCATGAGCTCAGGAAGGGACTGCAACAATGCATGTATATTGAAACATATCACCAAGAAAGTGGAGTAAAATATTAAGCTATCAGAATTTTCCATTTCTTTATGTATGCAAAGACTGAAAAGGTGAGAGGAAGAGAAACTTGCCTGGCTTCAGAGTCATGTTTCCCAGTCCCAGTTTCCTTTCCCAGCTCTCTCTCCTTTTTGATTTGCTGCAATAAGTCTCTTTGTTGTTGTTGTTGTTTATCTCTGCAAGGCTGGTCTGCTTATTTGTCCTATAAACATTATTTTTGGTTTGTGCCTTATAACTTATAACTCCTTTATCTTCTAGGTAGCTCACTATTGAGGGAAACGTTCCTAAGAAGTTCATGACTGTGTTTTCAATTCCATCCAAGAATGCTATCCCTTGCCTGGTAGACAACTGCTTTCATCCCTTATATCTGCCAGCAATCACCACTGCCTTGCCCATACAACCCGAGTTCAGGCATCAACTTAAAGAATGAACCAAGATAACACATAGCCAAGACTTCTAGACGCCTGGATCAGAATTCTTTCCTTTTTAAGATTTTACCTTTCATGTCATTAATAATTTAATGTATTTCTCTCTCCCAAAATTTGCTTCTCTAGGGCACATAGGTAAGAGGGAAATGAATAACCCTCAAAAAAAAAACTGAATCACCAAATGTTACTCAAGGTGACTTTCTGGACATTTCATGCCTCTGCAAAAAGTTTCCTCATGTCTTCCCTTCCTTGTCCTAGCTACTCAGAAAGAATTCCCAAAGATCTGAACTATGCAGAGTTTTCTTTACTACAGCTTCTTCTTAGACGTTCAAATGCATAAAGAAACGTTTGTATATGCAACAATATTAATAACCTAAACTGTCACCTATGTAAGATTGATGTATAAATTCTCACCAGCCTGATTGCTACTAGTTTAAAATAAAGACAGTCTTCTGTTATTCTATATTCTGGTCTAGCAAACAGTGTAAACAACTATAGGACCCATGGCTCTTTTCTCATGGTGTAGATGAAGGAGGACTTGGGCTTTTATGAAAATAAAAACACTCTTAGACTTTGAAGGGATGACAAAAGTCTGTAAGGATGAAATGATCTCAAAACCAAGCCAGAGGGGCTGGGGATATAGACTAGTGTCAAGAGTGCCTGCCTCGGATACACGAGGTCCTAGGTTCGATTCCCCAGCACCACATATACAGAAACGGCCAGAAGTGGCGCTGTGGCTCAAGTGGCATGTGCTAGCCTTGAGCAGGAAGAAGCCAGGGACAGTGCTCAGGCCCTGAGTCCAAGGCCCAGGACTGGCCCCCCCCAAAAAAAAACCAAGCCAGAAAGAATGAACTGGAATTAGCTAGGAAAGAAACGAGTTGTGAGGAGTATAAGCAAAGACATGGATGCATCATAATGTGTAGGTATGCATCAATTGTGTGGATATCATAATGGACTAGAGGAACTACTACAGATGACTAGATGACAGCTGTCATTTGCTCAGGCAAAACAGATAGATGCTGGGAAGGCTAAGAAAGTAGGATGCAAGTTGTCTCAAATGAGAAGCTATGAGCCTTCAATTCTATCCACCTCGATAGGACCTTCAATATGCAGACCCCAAATTTAATTAAGTGGCTCTGGCTTAATCAAATTGTGGACAAAATTTTCTACATTCTTAGACACCAAAATAAAATATATAACACCCTACTACTATTTTCATTTAGATATCCTGAAGGAAAATGGAATTAAATGTCACCAAAGCCTGCCTCCATCCATCCCCTCTCCTTTCCTACCTCTGTAAAAAAAAAAAAAAAAAAAAAAAAAAAAAATTAAAAAACCCTACATACAGTTCCTTATTTCCAAAACTGAGATTCACACTTGATTCCTATCGTTTCCATATTCTCCACATCTAAACCATCAAGAATTCTAGCCTACTCTTCTTTCAAAAATTATTGAGAATCCACCCATCTTTTATCATCTTCTACATATAGTTTATCCTGTGCTTCTAATTTTCCACCTGCACACAAGTATATATACAGCCTCCTCGGGGCTGGGGATATAGCCTAGTGGCAAGAGTGCCTGCCTCGGATACACGAGGCCCTAGGTTCGATTCCCCAGCACCACATATACAGAAAACGGCCAGAAGCGGCGCTGTGGCTCAAGTGGCAGAGTGCTAGCCTTGAGCGGGAAGAAGCCAGGGACAGTGCTCAGGCCCTGAGTTCAAGGCCCAGGACTGGCCAAAAAAAAAAAAAAAAAAAAAAAACAAGTATATATACAGCCTCCTAACTATGCATTACCCCATCCCTCTCCTTTTTTCCTTTTTTTTTTCTTGCCAGTCCTAGGGCTTGAACTCAGAGCCTGAGCACTGTCCCTGGTTTCTTTCTGCGCAAAGCTAGCACTCTACAACTTGAGCCACACCGCCACTTCTGGCGCTATATATGTGGTGCTGAGGAATCAAACCCATGGCTTCATGTACACAAGGCAAGCACTCTTGCCACTAGGCCATATTCCCAGCCCCCCTCTCCTGTTTTCCAAGTGAGCCTTCTCTACATGGCAATCATGGTTGCCACTTACAGTATAAATTTGATCACCTTTTTCTTATGCTTATAACTAACAAATGGCTCCTCGAAGAATCTACTTGTTCAGACTTTGGTATCCTAAAGGTTATCATGGAGTTTATTATCATGGACATATTTTTCTTCCAGCAGTTTGGCTCCTAATGGACTTCTTGTAAAGAAGACCAAATACCTTAACATCCTTGAATTATATTCATTAGCCAGTTTGAATACTGTTTATATATGGCTATATAAAACTTTTTTTAATGATTATTTCAATTACAGAATGTTACTTTCTGAAAAGGAAAGGAGTTGAGGCAAAGCTGGTTCACATTACCACGTGTTGGAGATATCATTTCCTGAAATTTTCCATTTCTAAAAACATAATTCAAGTGTGTATGAATAATTGAAGGAACTTGGTTTAATGTAGCAATTTGAGAGGGTTGACAAAAGTTAGGTGTGTGTGTGTGTGTGTGTGTGCGCGCGCACACACATGAGCACATGTAGTTATAGATGGGAAGGTATAGATAGATGGGAAGGTGTCATCCTGTATCATCTATTCGCCTATCTAGCTAATCTATCATCTATCTACATCAAAGTATCTTACCTTACTCTTTCTCTTTCTACAAAAACACATACAATAAACCGGGATATCTTTCCAGATATAACTGCCTTGAAATCTTCTTTCAAGCTGGCTTTCAATGGCACATTCATTGTGAAGTTTAAGTCATTTTTCTTGTAAAATCAAAAATATTGCTCACTCTGTTTCTGGCACCTCATTTGATTTCCTTACTGAGGAGATTAATTTAGTGGCTGTTTACAGTTTTGTATGAGGTTGCCTTTGTGTCCTATTGCCCTACAAAGTCATTTGAGAATGCACCCATTGGATTGATTTTGCTTGCACTTGGTGTAAAGAGCAAAGGTAAGAATTATATAATGCAGCTTCATAGCAACTCCCTATTTAGCTCTAAAGCAACATGAACCTTGCAGATAATCAGAGTCCAAATATGCTAATAGGTTTTACAAAATGTGAAAAGAAGCTACATCCAAATGGGTTCTAGTGCCCAGCACAAATATTGGCGATTTTTTCAAGTCTTTTTGAGCCATTCATAAATTGTACATCGTCACCCAAGATTCCCATCCCAGGTTCAAATATAGTATTCCCACACTTTCCTGTGAGAACCGGAGTGTTATATTTCAAAGGTCAAATGTGAACTTGCTCACCTTGACACTTGCTCTTACAGGCTCAGAAAGGCACATTCCATAATAAATAGAAAGAAACATATTTTGTTTTCTATTCCAGTCTTTTGAAAGACCTTCCACATTTTCATCCAAGAATAGCTCTGCCATCTTCCTCTCACAAATAAGAAAAACTAGGAATTGAAGGGTATTTTGACATCCAAAGAAAACTTTGCCATACTGTCTATTCATTTTGATCAATAAACCCTAGTAAATGATAAAGCTGAGATTGAAACAATGTACTTTGTCCTAAGCTTATGCCCCTTGCACTGGAGTTTACTTATATAAAATTTTATTAATTAAGGCTTTTTTCTGACACAATAAGGAAGTATAGGAAGGCATAAGTAATATATGAATGAACCAGAGTCCTCTACAAGAAAGTGAAATCCACCACCATCCACCACAGCAGAAATTTCTTATAGCTTCATGATAGATGATAGATAGATAGATAGATAGATAGAGTCACTATATTTCTTATAGATTCACTTTTAATCAAATCAAAAGACGAGTTAGGTTTGCCAGTTCACATTAATGTAGAAAACACTCTAACCATCGTTAATCTCAGTGCTGATATAGTGAAAACCAACGTATAATACAAGACCAATATAACTTATTTTGTTAGAACTGATATTTTGTTTAGAACTGAACTTTTTTTTCTGTTGAAGATAGTGCACAGACTGGGAGGAGAATATTTTTTCCTTTTAAAGTAAGAAATTGATCTGAAAATTTCTTTTTGTTTTCTTCATATAACTTTAGAAGGCTGTTTCTGGAATTCTTTTCTAGATCTGGTGATCATGCCAGCAGTATTTTCATTAAGTTTTGTGAATTGTCTGTAACAGAGAGAGTACAGAGCAGACCTACATCATTTACTGATGTTGCAGAATGTACCACAAAGGAATTAACATTTACATGGCACTTTAGAGCTTCCAGAGAAATGCTTTTATTTACCAACTATTGTCTCTCTGGATAATGTGAATTAAAATTTATACTCACTTTGTTCTGTGTTCTAAGAGACGTTCAGTGCTCAGGCATAGCACAATCCAGGATTTCTCATTTTATTTCCCTCCTGTCTATGAACGCAAGTGATGTTGCTCTGCACTTGAACTCACTGAAAGACACAAGTCAGTTTTTTCCTTTAATACTTGGACATCCACAGTGTACCCTGCTCTACAATATATACCAAATTCTTTGGTGATCTGCCCAAAGCACTGTGCAATATCTTCTCATGATGTTTAGCCAGACAGTCAGATATATGTTGAGGGACATAAAGAGAGATACCACATGGTTCTACTATTTCAAGTTGCTTCCACTCTCTTCCCAAACTGTTATGGAAGAATCTGGAAATTGAGCTCCAGGCAAGACCTCTACCATCTCTATTTGACAAAGTATCCAAGGAATATAGATAAAATTAAATAAAGCAAGTCCTGAGTTTGAAGCATACATTTACACAAACCATATATATTTCAGCTCTTCTTTGGTGCCTCTCTTAATAAAATAATTTCTCTAAAGGCAATAGTACCTATGAGAGTGCATTATAAATATCAAAGTGCCTGTAATTGTCACCACTATCATTACTTGAGAGTCCAGCTACTATTTGTGGTGGAGAATGACTTTATCTTGACAGGCAAGTTTAATCAACCAAGTTTGGTTTCCTGTTGCCCTGTGCTAAGGATTTTGAGATTTCACCCAGGCTTCAAGGGCACATGTAGAAGTGATACTCATTTTGAGGAAGACATGTGACTAGTGAGCCATGACTTAAGTGGCAGATGCTGGCTGGCTCTGCCATAGATGGGGAGGCTCAAACCGTAGTCCATACTAGGAGACAAAAATTGCAATAGTGACTTAAAGCCTTATCACATCTTCGATGGGTTCTACCACTTCCTGTCTTCCTGTGACTTGGGACATAATGACGAATAAGAGAATAAAATTTTGGTCAACTACCAGTTTTTAATGGAAAAGAAAATGTCAATGAATTTTTAAATGAAAAAAAATTTAATGAACTTAAACCCACAGTTGCTTTCTGCCAGTAACTTTTCCTTATACTTTAAACAGTATATGTTATTTTTGCAATTGGTAATATTTTTGGAAAAAGTAAAATTATTTAAAAATTTGAACATGACATTCACAGAATGCTGGGAAAATGTCATAGTTTACAATTATAGACAGAATATATTAACTAATTGTTTTAACAAATAAACATATTAATGTAAAAAGTAGCTTCTGTATCTAAGACAACTTCACTAATCAGTACATGTAGTTTGAACGTTAAATAATTCAAAAATATTTTAAGATAATAACTTTATATTGGCACTGGCTGTTATATTCAAATATCAAAATGCTAAAGCTTGAATGTTCCCCCAAACAGACATAAAAGAATGCTCCTTGCATGAATTCAAAATGACCTTTCCTGTCTGATAATTTGATTACAATTAAAGTTATTTCAGATAGGTAACATACACTTTGAGTGATAGTACATAAGATAATCGTGCTCCCTATGTATATTCAGTAAATAAGCACTCTGTAGATAGCTTTCCCACCATTAATTTAGTTGCTATGCATTCATTCCTATGACCCTTTCTATTTTTTTTAGTTTAAAATATTTTATGATGAGTCAAAAGTACAATATGTGTGCAAGTGTGAACAACTTGTGAAAATACAGCAATGTGTGTAGAAAGGGTAAGCGGTGGGAATGGACCGCACGTAGATGGCCGTCGGGGTGTGTCTGTGTGTGTGTGTGTGTGTGTGTGTGTGTGTGTGTTCAAGGATGGAAGCCTATCCTGGTGGTGATTGGCGCCCTGACTTCACAGAACTTCACATGGGTAGACTGACCACACACACACACACACGCACACTATGCACAAAAGTGCAACCATGCACAGGCACACGCTCGCCAAAAGGCACTTACACATAAACAGGAATGCATGCTCCACACGCAAATGCACATGTAGATGCATGTGTGCAGAGACGCGCGTGAGAGCATTAGGCACCTATGTGTACATGTACACCAAATGTGCACGTCCAAACATGCGTGGGTCACACGCATACGCTCACATGCATACATGCAAAGTGCTTTCTGGTCTAGGCACAGGTACACAAAAAATACTATGAACACCTGTACACACATAAACACGCGTGCACAGTCCTATGCATACACTCATGCAGCCACACAAAGACACGCGTGATCGAGGCAGCCACACGTGTACACATGCGACCCCAAATGTGTATGCATGCTCACACCTGCACATGTGCACACAAGAGTAGATCTGGGTTCCAAGACTTGACAAGAAGTAAGGGTGCCGAGCCCCCCTCCTGGTTCACGCGGCAGGGGTAACGGGGCGGGGGCGGTCTTGGTGCTGTCCTTGCTGTTTCCCGCGAGTCTGTGAGAAGAGACCCGGCTTTGCCTGCTGTAGGAGCTGCCAGAGCAATGGACCAACACCAAGAAGCTGGCCTTCCAGGTGAAGCAGAACGTGGACCCCTCCAGGCCAACGAGGTGAACATCCTGAGATGGAAGGGCCAGCATTTCGAGGTATGGCGGGGGCAGGCAGCAGGGTGGGGGGGGGTTGCCAGGGCGGTGGCCCACCGGGGTTCTCTGGCATGGCGTCTCTGCGGTTGTCCTAGCTCAAGCAGCACGAGTTTAGGGAGAAGTTCAGACAAGAAGCTCCATTCCTCTTCAGCAGCCCCGAGCCCTACAAGTCCCTGGCCTGTCCTGGAGCACTGGCCTCTTGGTGCACGGGGCGGCGGGCACAGAGGGCTGGAGGGCGGTTTGACCCTTTCTATTTTTAATTCAGATTTCTCAGGGCTCCTTGGGGCAGTCTCTCCCTTCCTTCATCCACACCCTGTCCCTGTCTTCATGTCTCTTTTCCATGCCAGGCCTGCTAGTATTGTTTTCAGAATTCCACTCACCTTAGTAAGGTTTTCTTTTTGCATTTTATGAATATATTCCTATACTCATAAGATCTCATACCCTCTCTGTGATCTAAGTTGTGACTGGCTTTCTGGTTTTGAATGTCTGCCTCCTCTGACTTGGTGGAATTCATACTGTTAAAAATGATCTTTTGAAGTTACATTTTCACCATGATATTGCTCAAGGAAATTGTCTAGCAAATTTGATCTTTTCTATTTTTTCTTTTTTTTTTTTTTTTGGCCAGTACTAGGCCGTGAACTCAGGGCCTGAGCACTGTCCCTGGCTTCCTTTTTTGCTCAAGGCTCAGCACTCTGCCACTTGAGCCACAGCGCCACTTCTGGCCATTTTCTGTATATGTGGTGCTGAGGAATCGAACCCAGGGCCTCATGTATACGCGGCAAGCACTCTTGCCACTAGGCCATATTCCCAGCAAATTTGATCTCTTCTAATAAAATGTTTTCTCTCTTGAACCTAATTCAATGTCCTTGATAAACTGGTCAGAATGCACCACATAAATCTATTCCCAATCATTTATGTGCCAATGATGTGCCAAACTGTGACATCATTCCCATAGCCACTCAACAACGTGCCTTTACATCAGAAACTTTTTGTTAAGAATCTACATATTACTTTCATTTTCTCCATTTACTAAATGATATTACTCTTTCCTTTTTCTCCCTTACATACATGTTTTCATTCTTTATGGATAAGTTGAAATCTAATACTCTCTATAAAATCCATTAGATGATATTTTTCTAAAATGGGATGGCTTTATTGAACTAAAATATCTGAAGAACTCAGTCACTGTGTCTATCTTCTCACATAAGAAGTCCTACTTCAGTTAAATATTTGGAGAGAGTAGTTGGATACACTTTAGTCATTCATAATAGTATACTCTGCTAACACAAAGCAAAATTCTAAGGAGGGATGCTTCAAGAGGTTTTGATAGTGCTCCAATTGAAATTTCACCATCTAGTTCAATACAAGCTATCTAAAATGATTAGAATATAATTTTGTGTATACATACACACACATATATGTGGACATGAATGTAGATGTATATGTGCAGAATGGCTTTCTGCTCTGTAGGAAAATCTTTCATTTAACGTAGTCTGTGTACCTTAGAAGCAATCTTTGATTTCTAGTTTCTCAGTTTTGTAGTACTTCATTGTTGAGCCAGAATTTACTTTTAAGATATCCTTAGGTATCTTTTGAGAGGTGATAGTATCTTTCAATGTGTGTTTATTGAAACATAGACCTTTTTATTAAATATTGACCATACTATATGCTACTATTCCTTTATATTCTGTTGTCAGTAATTTGTCAAAGCAAGACTCAAAATTAGACCTACCAAATGATCAAGTTTTCAATTCTGATTTTGTTAGTCATGTATTTTGCAGCTACAAGAGTTATTACAACATATCAAATGTGAGATCTTCTGCTCCTAGTTATGGGTGTTTTAAACCAATATCTAGAAAGAAAATCCAAAATTCCAGTTACTGAAACTTTACCCAACCACTTAAAAGTATACTCATTTCTCAGATTAAAATGACAAAGAAACGTATGTATGCACTGAAATCTAGGAGCTCCCTGTAAAGATGCCTGCAACACCAACACAGCAGACATAGACACCAAAGCAACTCTGTGTTACATCCATCCCCTGCTTGAACAATACATACCATCCAAAGCAATTTGTGTACATAGTGAATTGAAGCCTCGTTTGGTATATAAATTAATGTAACACTAGAACAATATACATTTGTAATCAAACAAGTGATTCTCATCAATAACAGCCATCAAGAATCTGGCAGCCTCAGGTGGAGAACTCTCACGATATCACCCACACAGAGCAATGGCAGCTGCAGCCAATCTATTCTCTGCGTGTCATTACCGTTCTCTCTGACTGGGAATATAAGCTGTAGATATGATGAGGTTGTGCTTCTTTGACAACCTCTGGTATGAAGTGCTATATAATTTTAGAAACTCTCCTATATCTCTCAGCTTTATACTTAAGACAGAGATATTGTTTGTTTGTTCCTTAGAAAACAAGATTCTCTCTCTCCCTCCCTCCCTCCCTCTCTCTCTCTCACTCTCTCTCTCTCTCTCTCTCTCTCTCTCTCTCTCTCTTCTCTGCTCCCCATCAAGTGGAGAATAGTTTATTGGCAATGTCAAGCATCGTATTTGATGAAGAATGCCAAACTCTAGCTTACATTAAAGATCAAAAGAAGAAGAAGAAATGTCAAGTGACCCACCTGTTGGTTTGATGAGTGTTTCGCCAAGAAACAAGTGTGGGAATCTGATGACATCTGGACAGAGTTGGCCATCTCCTCTCTTAAACCCAAAAGCAATGGGAAGATGTGATCATTTGGTCCCTTGGTGGAGTCGGTATGAGCCTTGCTCACACACTTGCTACGTGTGTTCTTTTGGATAATAAGGAAATGTTCAACAGCTGTATCTTCAACTCAGATACTTCCTAGTTGCTAATTCTGTATTTTACTTATATATTTTGCTTTCTTATCTTATTTTTATTTTTTTCCTAAGAACAAGAATGTTACTCAGATGGAAATCACACAGGGCAGAAGAAATCTGCGGGGACATTTACAGTGTTTGAAAAACATATGGTGTGCTTGGAGATAAAAGCAAATCTAAATATTTGCAAGGAGGTTTATGTTTCCTAACTTTAAATGCTATCAGTGTGTATCCAAGTTTATGTCATATGAACCATTCTAGAATATGTTGTTACATAGGTCCAAATTTACAGCATTATAGAAATACATTATTCAGGAGATAAGTCACCTTCATTTACATGACAGTGGATAACAAACCAATCACAAGAAAATTAGAATAAAAACAAGTAGGAAAATATGTAGTATTACAAAGGGTGCATGATAGCATGTGTGACTTTTTTTTTCTAAATGGGAGTATCTCCTGGGTTCAGATACTTGAAAAGTTGTATTGCCAGGATTTCCTGAAAATAAAGCCCATGAAGTGTACTGAGAGAGCAAGAGGCAGACAGAGAGAAACAAACAGAGAGACAGAGGAAGAGAGAGGGAGAGAGAAGGAAAGGGAGAGGGAGAGGAAGGTAGGAAGAGTAGAACAGAACTGCTGCACACATGTCAGTCCTCTGGAAACACAAGACAGAGTATTTCCTCTGTTCGATTTTGTCTGAGCCATCTGCACTCTTGTTGTGATTCATTCCAGCTCTTTCCTTTACTTGGTGTGGTTCTCCATAAGATGCCTGAAAATGAGATCTGGAAGTCAAAGAAGTAGTTCTAATCTTTTCCTATCTTTGGAAAAATATAAAAGCCAATATTTTGAAAGATTGTTCATACATTTAGAAAATTAATAGCCTACTAGAAAATCAAAACTAAACTGATTATTTAAACTTTCCCTGAAACACTGAGAAATCTTCTCTTAAATTCAATAACTATGGTGGGAATTATTCTCATGCATGTAACACACCTCAGAATACTATTTGTAGAAAGTCAAAGGCTAATACAATGAATATTAACTGTTTAAAATACACCACCAGACATTCAGTTATGTACAAATCAATGAAACAAATGCTCACTTCCTTGTGTTAAACGTATTTTTCTCAGGATACATTCAGGAAATATTAAAACACGTAGACTACAAGTTTGAAATGCACATTTTTGTTTTGATTTTTGGGTACAGAATAAATTGCATATCAATATTTTAGGCACCAAATGATTGAGTTTTAATTTTTCACCTATTTATTAGCATCTTGCAGGCCAATTTTCCAAAAGGGTCTTAGTTAATGAAAAACATAGGCAGTGTTATCAAGAGCTGGCATCAATGGATGGTTTCTTCTTCTTCTTCTTCTTCTTCTTCTTCTTCTTCTTCTTCTTCTTCTTCTACTTCTTCTTCTTTTTATCAGATTAAGTATTTATTTTCAACAAGTCTATTTCACACATTTTATTTTACCATTCATGCCTTGTCAAAAAATATTGATTCTCTTGGGTACGAAAGTAAATGTACACAGAGAATGTACTTTTGAATATGAAGCCAGCTTTCTTAAATAATTCGTTTAAACCATAAGGCAATGCTGTATGCAAGGCACCGGTGGGCGTGCCCATTGTAAAAGGTTGGTGCCGAACTGCAAGAGATAATTTAGCAGTAGGAGCATCTGGGGCCTTGGCAAAGCTCTTTAGGCATTTTTCTTGGCGCCAGCTTCTTACCTCTACACCGATCACTTGATAACACATTTTGAAAGGTCTATGGAATATTTGTTTCGTATTTAACTTCCACGGATTTCTTTTTTTATTCTCTTTGCTTAAGCAATGTGGGTGCAATTGAGTCAAATACAAACTATGAGTGCATGAAAGCTTGTGTATTTGTGTGTGTATGAGAAAGAAAATTTCATAGTATTGAAAATGAAAACAAAATGGAAATTATTATTACAGAAAATTTCCCAAATTTATCATTTTCTTTGACAACATTTCAAGCCATATAAGATGCACCTCAAAACAGCAGCAACATCAAAATAACAATGAATCAAATAGGTTGAAGTCTCTTACAAGATCTACTGGAATCAAAATATCCCAATCCAGATTCTTGACTCCTCTGCAGTTCCCACCTGTTATGAGATTTTGACCACAGACTTGAGAGAAACTCCAAATGCACAATATAAAGGCTGGTGCAGAAAACTTACTTTGTCGCACACTCATGTTTATTACTCTTGAAAAAAATTTCCAAAACCATGCCTTAGATAAGAAATTCTATGAAATGCATATGGTATTCTCTTTTTAGTGCAGAAGTACAAATTCAATCTTTGTAGAGATGTTTGCTGTTTGGGGATTATCTCTAAAAACTGCAGTAAAGCTTACATTGCGCCCCAGTTCATATTTAGATTCATGTATCCTTATGCTCAGAAATATGTGTATCTCTGGATATTGTCTATGTGCCTACCTGATCTAGGAAAGAGAAAGAAAAACGAGGGTGTAAGATATCACAAGAAATGTACTCACTGCATTATTAAGTAACTGTACTCCTTTTGCACAACACTTGGCCAACAAAATTTAATTAATAAAATAAGGGAAAAAAAGAAAGAGGCATGAGAAATAGTGGTAGCAAGTGTGCAAGTGTGGAGACCGCACTTGGGGAAAATGGTCACAGGCTCAAGCCTTCTTTGTCTCTATCTAAATTGCTCTGGGCCACTGCCTAAAACTGTCTTGAAAACCAGTGGGTTAAAATGCTGCAAAGAGGAACATGTGGAGAGGGCATGTATATGAGGAACCTCACCTGAGGAGATCTCAAAAGTGAACTTCAGGGAGGTAAAGCCTGGAAAATATGGGTATCAGTATCTGTTAGTACTAGTCGACAATTTTTCAAGCTGGGCTGAGTCATTCCTGATGAATACTGAAACCATTCAGGCAAAAGTGTAATAATTATTTCATGAAACAATGCCTCGATTTAGCTTACCCATAGCACTGGGGATGACAATGGCCAGGCCTTCAGGACTCAAGATACTCAAATATTATCTAAGGCCCTAAGAGTTAACTGGAACTTTTATCTTGTTCAGAAGAGCTGGAAAGGATCTTAAAGGAACCTTTAATGTCTGAGACTGGCAAGGACTGGGGAAGCCTCCTCCGCTTTGCACTGCTTCAAGCAAGATGCACCCCTTGTGTTAAAGGACTCCCTCCCTCCCTTTTGGAATAATTTGTGGGAGACTATTCTCTTGCTTCCTAAACTTGGGGAACCTGTATTAACAGAAATGCCTAATCATAACCTTGTACAGTAACTGCAGGTTTGAAAAGGTGTTCTTTCACATGCCTCTCCTTCGGTGCCCAAGGACCACTGGCCCCCTGAAAAAAAACTCCACCCACTATTTCTTGCCTGGACAGCTAGTTTGGGTAAAAAGGCATCATGCTCCTGAATTGGAACCCAAGGGGCAAGGACCTTACTCAGCAGTGCTAACTACACAGTCAGGTATTGAAGGTACAGGAAAATAACAGGAGATACGTCACTCTCATGTGAAAAAGGCAGGGGGAAAACATCCAACAGATGTCTGAAGATGGACTCTTCAGAGATATTCAGAAAATCCCCTAGAGATAAGACTTACCAAGCATTAATTAATGTGGTCAACAGGGACATGATTTTTTCTTCCGATTCCCCATCCTTGTTCTTAATGTGTTATTGTAGCTTTTCTGCCCAGACCTTTGTACAGGCAGCCTGATACTATCTGCTGGACTTGCTGTACCTTTCCTGCTTGATTGGGATTGGGGGACTCCCCTCTGGCCCAAAATAAGAATCAAATTAATGATTTGATTAGACATGAAAAACAGTGGGGAACGTGATAACCAGCTTGAGGTGGGGGCATCAGAGCCATTGGAGCAAGATGTGGAGGTCTATTTATTAGACGTGCATTCAAGGGGAGGCAGCCACTGTGTGTGGGTGGATGTGAGTGGGTATGTGGGCGGGGGGGAGGCCATGGGAGCGGGCAGTGTGTATGTAGAGAGGAACAGAGGTGGTTTGTGTGAGGTGAAGAAGGATGGAAGGTACAACCTCGGGAAGGTAATACAAGAACATCGTCAATAATAGTAGCTACAGATACACATGGGACCTTGAAAGTAGTTACAACTGTGATATACCAATCGTTTCCATACATGGAGTTCATTTCACTTAGCATCACCTTATGAGATCATAAGGGTATAGCTATTGGGCTCTTGTGATCCTCTGCTGTGACTTGCCTATCTCAGTAATCTTATCTGAGTATATTGGAAACCGTCTATACTGGTATTAGAACTAGGAAATTGAAAGGGAATACCAAAATTGAGAGGCACAGGGTAAACTACAAAAGCAATACTTGCAAAGCTGTTTGGTGTAGGTGAACTGAATACCTCATGGGGGGAAAGGGAAAGGAGGAGGAGGGTGGGAGGTTACCAGGGACGAGGTAACAAACAGTACAAGTGATGTATCCAATGCCTAACGTATGAAATTGTAACCTCTCTGTACATCAGTTTGATAATAAAAATTTGAAATAAATAAATAAAATTAAAAAAAAGAAGGATGGAAGGAAGCAGCAGGAGGTGGCTGCCAGAAGAATGGAGCACAGGAGCTGGGCAGAGCGGTACTTGAGCCTGCCAAGGCTCCTATGGGGAGAACCCTAGGTATGTGTAGAGCCTTAAGGCCTCAAGGAAGCCTGCAGAGAAGCCTTGAGGCCTCCAGTAGGCCTGCAGAGAGGGGAGAGGCATAAGAAGAGCCCAGGCATGCAGGAAAGAGAAATCAGAGGAACTAGCACCTTCAGAGTTATGGAAGTTTGGAGGTTGATCCTGTTGGAGTTTGGAGGCAGAGGCTGCTCTTGGTTCTCAGTTCTAAGTTCTGGGTACTTAGCCCAGGACAAGGTAATCACCCACAGGCCTGGGTTTGGAGGTGGAGGCTGTGCTGGTTCTGGTTTGGGGGTTCTTAAATAAAACTCCTTTTCCCCCTTTACCCATGCCCCCATGGATTTTCGTGCTGTCAAGGCATTACACTGGATTGTGGACACAACATCATTAGGAAGTGGCTGGGTAGTTGACTTGGTTAGATTTGTTTTCAGTTAAGTGCACATTACTCTTGGTGTTGGTGTAGATGTCACATACTCCTTGACAGAAGCAGGACATTCTCATTTCTCCCATTTGTCTTTCTGATTCCTCTGAGATCACTAGACCAGGTGTGCTGCACTAGGCAAGGCCTGCTTAAGCAACATGGGAAACACTCATGCAGAGGAGCCCTGGACCTGTGATGGCTCTGAGCTGTCCAGTTCCTCAGGGACTGCAAGAGCAGGTTATATCAAGAATTCAGCAAACTCAGTGACTCCCTGATCACAATACAAATGTCACCAAATGTGGTTAGAACAGAGCTACTTCTGCACGGAATGAGAACAATTATAATTTGGACAGGTTGTGTTTCTTGATGCCACTTCCTGGAAGACAATTGAAAGCCTGGGTGGCCACAGTTGTTGTGTGAGGGAAGCTAGGAAAGGTACAGGTAAAACTGAGCACCTACCCAGCTGTAGCAAGTCCCACTCTTGCCCATAACTACCCTGGACAGAGTTAGATGTGGATAGGGCTGCAGGAGCAGCTCTCATCAGGACTCCACCCATTGTGCCTGGATCACAAGTTTCTGGCCACACCCTCTGTTATTTCACACTTTTCTCTGACCAATGGGATGCCAGACTTGGGGCCACACCCATATCCTCTGCTGCCTAATAGCCCTGGTATTCCCTCTGTTGGCTTACACCACTCCCAGCCGTTGAGGGAGGTGGAGGTGGCCGAGTGGTGTCAGCGAAAATCAGTGAGTTAAGGGGTATAGTGAGAAAACGACATTGTTAATGATTGTAGATTGTAGATTGTAGATTGTAGTTTGTAGATTGTAGATTGTAGATTTCAGACCGCCTGGGAATGTGGCGATTCTGTCTTGCCTGCTGCCCCAGGGCTCGAAGGTCTGAACAATCGAGAGAAAATGAAACAGCTGCAGCAAATCAACGACGGCAAGAAAACCAGCAGAATTGTCCTGCAAGTGCACCTGCACAATTGAACACAAAGAAGAAACCGATCAAGGGCGATCATCCCAAGAGAAACACCACTGGGTATGGTCAATCAACTGAGCCTACTGCCAAAAAGCACGCCTCCCCTGAGCCTGTCCTGCCTTTGTGCAGCTGGAGACCTTCCTCCAGGGTGGAGAGTCTCACAGCTCCCAAGAACACCGAGGAGCTGCAGAGGCACTACCAACACCTGCTGCTTACCCTGCACTCCAGAAAGTTACGAAACCAACAGCTCTCCAGTGAGCTCCACCAACTGAAGAAAGAAAAGAAACACCTGCAGCATGAACACCGAAGAGAGAATTGCAGGAGAGCCCAAGAGAACGAGGCACTGCAAACAGAATTGGAAGCTCACAAGCTAGCCATACAGATGTTGGTTTCTGAAGAACCCAATTTACGCTGTGCCCTGGCTCGCATCCAGCTGGTGGTTAAGGAGAAACTAAGGGAGCAGGAAGGCTCATTTAGTCACCACCCACCACGCCACCAGCGGGCTGCACAGCAGCATGTTGGACAGCAAGAGATAGCATTGTCCCCAGTCACCACCCAACGGGTTGACACTCAAAAAAAGAAGCTCCAGCTCCTGGAAGACCAGGAGAAGAGCAGAATTTCTGATTTGGAGGAAATCAACAGCGAATTACAAAGGAAACTGGAAGTCCTCTGGACCCAAAAGCTCAACATGCAGAGCAGAATTCAGAAGCTGCAAAAGGCATCAGAGGAGCGGGCAGTGCTGAAACGGCAAGTGGACAACCTGAGAAGGGTGGTGAAGACCATGAGGTCAGAAAGGGACAACGTTGCCATGTCCCTGAGGAGGGAGAGTGCCCTGTGGGAGGACATGGTCCAGCAGCCATCCCAAGGGATGAAGCAACAGACAGAGGAGAGAGAGCAAGGGCAGAGGCAGGTGTTGGAGCTGGAGGTGAACCTGGAGGAGGTTAGAGAACACCTGGCAGAGCTGCAGCCCCCTGCAGGACCAGCTCAGGCTGCGCAGCAGCTGCAGACCCAGGCCTTGCAGATGCAGGACGAGTTAAAGGACCTGAAGCAACAGCTGCAATCTCAACTGCAGGAAAACCACAGCCTCCGTCTCCAGAACCTGGAGCAACAGGAGCGGCTGTGGAGACTGGAACAGGCAGCCGAGGAAGCCATTCCTAGGCCTGCCAAGGATCGGGACACGGAGACCGCGACATGCACACATGTGCAAGACAGAGAGATGCAAGACCAGCTGGCCCAGCTGCACGACGCTGCCTACCGGCTGAGCGCTGAGAAGAAGGAGCTCGCCAGCGCCCTGAGCGCAGAGCAAATCCTGAAGAAACAGCTGCAGGAGAAGCTGGAGCAGCAGGAGAAGGATTTCCAGAAATGGAAAGAGGTGGCGAAGAGAGCGAGCCAGGAAGCTCAGGAGCTGCAGGAGCTGCAGGGCCAATACCGGACACAGCTGCAGGAACTCAGAGCCACCTGCGATCAGCACACAGCCTCCAATCGGCAGCTGAGCTCAGAAAAGGAGGCCCTGCAGGAGCACCTGCAGAGGCAGACCCAGCTGCTGGAGCAGCTGAAGCAGGAGCAAATACAGAGCACGTTGCTGGCACAGACAGAAAGGGAACAGTTGCAGGACACTCTCCAATGCCTGGAAGCAGCATGGCAGCAGAACGAGCAACTGCAGGCCAAGCTGAGCGTCCTGGGTTCCCCTCCAAAAGGCCAAGGAGTGAGTGATGCGGAAGAAAGCGGGGAGGAGGCAACCCCACTCGACGTGACCGTCCCTGATGATGTAGAGAGCCCTCAAGTAATGAGGGATTTTTATCAAAATGCCCTCTCAGCTGCTGAAGCCAAAGAGGTAAAACTCCGCCAGCAGCTGCTGGAGCAGCAGGCCCGCTGCAGGTGCCTGGCCAACCTGGGAGCCCAGTGCCAGACCAAGCTGGAGCAGGAGGGCCTCTTCCCCAGGACGAGGACCCACGGCCTGTTTGGGAAGAGGAAGCAGGACACACAGGTGCCCAAGAGGGAGCTGCAAATCTGCTTCAGCCCCGACCTGCCTGACAAGGTGGACTTCCAGAGTGCAGCAGATGGCCTGCAACAGCGATGCAGCCGGCTGTCAGAGCACATCGCCGCCATCGAAAACTCCCTCATTGCCTGCAGAGAGCAGATAGAAACCCTGGAGACCCTGCATCAAGAGAAATGGGAGCAAGTCGATCTACTGTCCCTGGAGAAACAAAAGAAGAAGCAGGAGCTGCAGGAGTTGCTGTTGCAGCTTGCAGGTAAAGTCGTGACATGCCAGGACAAGATGCAGGGAGACACCGAGCCCCCTGCTGCTGACACCACTTCAGACTTGGCAGGCCCCATGAAGACTGAATGTAGCAAGGAGGATGATGGTAGCAAGGATTATGACGTGGAACCATCCACAGTAGAGGCTGAGGTGCCGTGCCCCCTAGAGCCATCCACCACACAGCTTGGGGGCATGGGCAATGAACGCCCCATCACGTTCTGGTCCAAACTGAAGAACATGATGAATATCCAATAATTACTCTCAGGAAGGACACAAACAATTACAAATGTGTTACACACATTCTTCCGGACTATTTTCCCTCTCCCTGTCCCCTGACACTGGCTCTGCCAGTGTGGTCACAAGCTCAATTAACGCAGCTGAAATCGAGGAGTCAAAGGCCTGCGGATACAGGCAGAAGAATGGCTCAGAGTCGGACGAGACAACCTAAGTCATATGTCTCTGCGCGTAGAACACAACAAATGCTGAGTGAAATTATATTTCTTTTTGTCAATTTATCAATCATTTATTGACAGATTTTTATCTTAAAGTACATTTTAGTTAACAAACCTATTTACACGGGAATTCATCCCAGTTATTTTACAGATCGTACTTACGAACCACACTCTTAGTCTCCAGTGCAGAGTTGCACTGGATGTGACTATTGGCGGGAAATGGCCCGGCTATTTACACATACACAGTAAACATGTTTGTTTTTCATGTCTGCACAGGACAGCATATTTTTTCTGAAGGGAAAGTATGATGTTTGGGACAAGAGGTAGGATGAAGGTTTTATCTGTGATACTACATTGTTCCTCCAGATTCAAATGATTTGGACATCATCAACTTAGGAATCATCTATGGATATTACAAATCCTCATAAGATAGTTTAATTTAAAAGAATATGATTGCGCAATTTCTGTTTCAATCAATAAAATTGAACATTGGAATGTTTAAGGTGTTTTCATTGGGAGGAAGAAGGGTAGAAGACTGCAAGTTCTATTCTACTGTTTCAGCAAGAGACTATTACTCTTGCCGTAAAATCACAATCATTAGTAAGAATAAGAGGACGTGAAGGAGTAAAGTAGAAAGCTGAAATTTGTAATACATAGTCAATTTATCTGCATATGTATATTTTTAAAGACAAGAAATCATTTGGGTTTATCAGAGAAAAAAAGAAATATGTGTATCTGTTGGATAGATATTTAGGAAGTATTGCAATCTCATTTCCTTATCCCATTTTTTCATCATCCTTATCTAGGGCAGGGACGGGGGGTGTGGCCAGGTGGATTATGATGTCACCTCAGGGAAAGGGGAGGTAACTGCCTCCAGGTCTGCTGCTTACCCAGGTAACTGGGTGGAGACTTAATGAGGTGGGGGCATCTACATGGAGCCTTCCAGGGATGGACCTAGCAGTCATGATTTCATTTGACACTGAGATATCAACCAAGCTAGCACAAGTGGGATGTGACCCGTGTCATGGAGTCATGATTCAGCATCAGGCTCAATGTCCGAGAAAAGGTTTTCCAGCATCTTAGTGGACTGGAACTGGTGAATGTTTGTCCACCTAGCCAGCTCCTTGTTATAAGAGCAGAGGCACCCAGCCTGCAAGTGGTGTGAGAGAGGACAGTTCCCAGGGTGTGTCATGGAAAAACCAGTGGCTAGCACCCAGCACGTGATGACAAAGTCACTGCAGCATGGTGTACACTTGCATCACTTTCTCCTACCTAGAATGATGGCACAATCTTGAGATTTTAATGAGAACTGAATGATAGACCTTGTTAATAAAATTTCTACCTGAAAATATAGTATAGAGTCTAATGATATATTCGTATGCACCTGGGGTGAGGAGGATCTTTAGAGGGCCAGTGAACTAAAAGCCAAAAAGCCTAGATAAATTTTAGGCCGTGAGCAAATGCAGACACTTTTCTTCTCTTAGAATACATTAACATGCTTGAAAACGACACACAATTTGAAGAACCTAACCAGTACGTGGTAATATCTATGTGAAAATTTAATGGACAATTGACTTACAAATATAGACAGAGGATTTAATCAGCATATTTTCAATTATGGCAATTCCATAAAATAGTAATAGACCCCCAAATTCCCTCTCATCTTTTGATTTTTTAAGCAATCATAGCATCCTAGTGGAATCCATTGTTCAACGTCTGTAGTTTTGCTGTATAAACAAACCTACTCTCCTGCTGGTGGTGTCAAATTATAGCACATGTAATAAGGTACAGTGTGTGAGATTTCATAAAAAATGGCTATTATACTCATTTATACAGGTTCTATTGTCCCCCTTTTGATAGTTTTTAGGGTCCATTGTCCTTGCTCCTGAAAAATGAGCTTTGGTGTCAATCTGCAGTTTCACCACTTTTTGTCGCAGCTCTGGTCACAGTGAGACTCCTGAGAGGGCAATTGCCTTGCCATACCTGGGTTTGGGTAAGAACATCAGTGTTACACACTCAACAGTGAAACCACCTGAATGCGAACTTCTCAAACTGCCTCCTGCAATTGAGCAAAAGAGTCCTGCTCAATGAAAATTAGCAAACATTTTAACAAGTAACTCATAGAAAAGGAAAGGCGAACAAAACAATACCATAATTGGATCTCAGTAATTGAGAGAAATATGTTTCACAAGTCTTATCACAGCTAGGTAAAAATATATAAGCACATTTACAGCCAAATAGTGAAATGTGAAAAGGATTTGATGGTCATCATCATAACACCACATATCTTATGGTTAGTAAATATCTTATGTAAAAACTAGAAAAGAAAATTTTGGTCCTATTACTTATTTATATAACTGAAATTATGCCTATCAAATACTATTAAGTGAAAACACATTATTCTGCAGTGTGCCTGATTATATTTTTCAATAAAAGAAAAAAAGGAAAATGTAATCTGAATTCATATATATTCCTGATCTGCATATTAATTTCTAGATGACATGAGAGTAATCATCTCAGACTTATAACCTCTCCTTATTCTTCACTTTCAAGCCCTCCACTATATATGATTCAGATTAGGTCATCCAAAGCATTTATCTAAAAAAGGAACATCATCCCGAGCCTAAAGAAGTGAGTGGAAACTGAATTTAAAATATCTTTCCTTCTTGTTTTCTCAAGATAAAAATGAAATTGTCTACATACAACAACCACTGGGAATAGTTTGTAAAACACAGCAGCTACCCTAATTCTTCAAACTCACCATTCTTATTGACAATACATTTAAGGCATAAATTAGAAGAATCTCCAAACACTACCAACATCACCCCAGAGTCACCATCTGCCTCTGCCACAATGGACTTCAAGAGAATAATTGACTAAAGAGAGATTATTCACTCCCATTACTCCCATTTGCTGTTCAAAAGACCTTTGCTAAGGTTTATGTACATTTGCCAGATTTTAAGAGGTATTCCTAGAGTTGGGAACTAAATTGTAAAACAACTTCGACATCATTATTTCAAATGTTTAATTTTTGTCTTCCTACATGATATTTATTAGAAGGTATTTTCCTCCAGTGTGATTAGGAGCAAATTCACATATTGGTTCCTTTCCCTGGCTATTAAAAGTTGTTTTCCTAGCAGAGATCATCAAAATGAGCTTGGTATCAAACATCACCTAGAGTCTGTTGAACATTAACGTTGACCTGGATTTCAATAAAAGGAGATAAAATGAACATGAACTGATTTCAGGTTAAAAAATAAACATTCCAGAGACAATGCCGGAGTAGATCAAAAGGAGCCACTCAATTCAGTCTAATTTAAAATGAATGTATATCCTTCATTGTCATACCCTGGCCTTATATTTTGAGATGATGAATAAAATTTCAATATCTGTGTAAATCCTATATGAATTTTTATGACTATCAATATATATCAGCTTTCATATGTTTAGTCAATTAGAAATAGGTGCCTTCATATACACTAAGACCAATGGGATATGTTCAATCCCATATTAAGGATTTTATCTTTCGGGCTGGAAGTATGGAGTAGTGGCAAGAGTGCTTGCCTCCTATACATGAAGCCCTGGGATCAATTCCACTGCACCACACATATAGAACACGGCCAGAAGTGGCACTGTGGCTCACGTGGCAGAGTGCTCGCCTTGAGCAAAAGGAAGTCAGGAACTGTGCTCAGGCCCTGAGTTCAAGCATCAGGACTGGTAAAAAAAAAAAAAAAAGGCACAGGATTTTATCTTTCATATCAGTCAACCAAACTTTTAAAAGAAATGGACGAGTGCTCATTCAGTAGTGATGGGTTGTAGTGTAAATTGAAGATATGCTGAACTATATGTAATATATTTGAACTGTTCACATTGTAGATTAGTGGAGGCTAAGGTGTACTCGGAATATTACATGAATCAAACATCTAACAAGAAGTTAATTTTATAATGAACTGTAGAGCATCTCCTAAAATTCATTGCAATACCTATATCCAAAACCACAATCATACGCTCGTCCGTATAGTGTCTGATTTCCCCCCAGCATGATCACTTGGCTACCTGGATGCTGCACCTCACTGCTGCCGACTGGCAAACTGACAGAGGAATTCCTCGCTATCACCACCCTTTACAACGATCGTGATTTGGGGAACAATTTCCAGTGAGCACACATGACTCACACCATCATAAAGTGAAAAAAACTCCCATGAAATCACGAGAACTGTCAAAAACTGTCAGATTACAAAGTTGCAAGTGAGGAATCTCAGGATTATACCGAGAGGTAGAGAGTCAAATTCACCACATATGAAACTACTAGGGGGAAACGTCAAGAACATAATTCTGAGTAGCCGGGGGTAACTTTATAAAGAAAAGAAATTAGAAAGCTAAAGATCCAGTTTTTCTTGGAGATGGCAGAAAAACGTGAACCCAGGAAAAATTATGGAGATTTGAATTAGTAGATGGACAAGGTTTGAAATAACAGAAATGAGACTATCATACCATTTTGCTAAGCATAGTTATGATCAATTTCCTGTTTTACTTTTTTTTCCGGTGAGACTTTAAAGACTTTAAAATTCTAAATTTGTCTCTCAAACTAATGGCCTTGATTGGAGGGCAAAGGCCATATCATAATTCAATTAGCACTCATTTTTCTGCTGTGATGTCACCTAATGCAGATGGCTGGTTTTCCCTTCAATTGTTTATATCTTCAGTCCATAGATGTAAAGTATATATAATTATTTTATAGCCTACTTCATTCTCAAAGTCAGACTAGTCTCTGAAACACTCTGACACTACAGCATCCTCCTTCATGATTTTCTTTTCTTTGTGATTCTACTACATTCTTACCTGACTTCACCAAATAAACCATGGAAGTGATAGTTGTCACTTTGCAGCCACTCCACTCCAAATCCACCTCTCAATTGCTTATTCGTGATACAGAAATCTCTCTCCCATGGCAGTCTCTGGGGAAGAAAGGTGCCCTCTAGTTTCAACTATGTTACCTGCTCCTACTGTGCTAGGCTGGTACTTACTCCAATTCCTCAGCAAAAGCTATCCCTGCCAGTGAGTTCCCTCCTGAAGGCAGTTAGGCCAGTGAATCCACGGGCATCCCCCACAAACTTTCTCAAAATGAGTTTCATAATGTGCTCCAGCTAATATCGGGCTTCATCCTGGCAGTAACTTGCTACTGAAGATTTCACAGTCTAGCGATCTTGGCTCCATGACTTCAAAAAAAGCCTTTGCCTGAGACACTCAAAAAATAAAAATAAAAAAAAAACTCCTATGCTTTCCAAAGAGCTCTAATCTCCTCAATATTAGATCAACAATCTTATTATTGTGATTTTTTAGTGGTTAAAAGGGAACCAATGCTTAAAACGTGATAGACAACTGTCAGCTTTCATAGTTAGGACCACCAATTGAGAGCAAAGCCAAAACCTCTATCTGGGGTGAGGTGGGAAAGAATGATGGAATGACTAGGAAAAACAAGTGTTTCTGCTTACATGTCTCTATTGATCTTCAACAGATCTTAATGACCAGTTTCTCCTACTTTTGCTCTCAAAGATCAGCACTATTAGCTATGATAGAAATGGCTCTGGGCATGATCCTAAAAAGAAATCATACTTGTTAATTCAAAGACAACATAAAAGAACTTTCTACCACTAGTAAGGTTCTTCCACATCTAATAAGTAGCCAGATTCTTCCAAACAGCCAGTTATTTAATTCTGAAGAAAAACACATTTCCTGACACTCAATGTCTCACTTGTTTTTCATCCAGATGAATTAGCATCTTGTACACACTTTGTATGCATTTCCACTTTGGAGAGGCTGACATTTTGTAGATAACATTGTCTTACCATTGATAAGTAAGATAATGTGCAAATACGTGGAAGCACAATAGTTTTCATTTCCAACTCAAAAAATATATATAATAAGCAGAATTTGTGGCTACAAAGAGAAGGGAAGGATGGGCCAAGTGATTTGTAGTCTACGTTTCACTTTTAGGATTTACATTCTGAGAGATTAGACTTTGATCATCAATTAATGTGGCTTTCTTTCCTCTTAGGTTTAAGCTTCTGTGCACGTTGGTAGATTAGAATACACAGTTTTTAAACTCCAACTAGTGAACTTTAAAGGCATATCTAGATATTAACTTACTTTAATATGATAGTTTCTTTCTTTCTTATGACTTATAAAATAACATAAAATACTTTATAAAGTTTCTAAATGTGAATGCTGCTTCACATTAAAGTAGAATTAGGCTTTAATCTCACAAACCTTTCTTGAATTGATAATGAATTACTCATGTATTACTTTGTTTCTTTTTAGCAACTTATTTTCATTTCCTGAATGCAGATTTGTACACACACACACACACACACACACACACACACACACACACACACGAAAGTCCTGTCAAGATGTCATCGTTTAGTTGTTGTTGTTTTGTTTTGTTGTGTTTTTTTTGTCAGTGGTGGGACTTGAACTCAAACCCTTGCTGCTTTCCCTAAGCTCTTTTGAGCCACAGCACCACTCCACTTTGGGTTTTCTGGTGCATAATCCAAGTTATAAATTTCACAGACTTTCCTGCCCAGGCTGGCTTTGAACCCTGATCCTCAGATGTCAGCCTCCTGAATAGCTAGGATTATGATATAAGCCAGTAGTGCCTGGCAATATTTTTATTCTCTTTTCACCTGCTTTTAGTTCTTGAAGTTAAAGATAAAGGAGATTAATAAAAATACAAGTAGGAATTTGAGCAAAAGGGCCTTATATATTGAATAAGAAGATTTATTTCAGGAGTTCTAAAGATAAACTAAGGATGGTTATTCTACTCATTACTGTGAGGTCATTTTTAGCCTAGATCTAAGAATCAGTCCTTTAGTTGTGTCCTGGGCAAAGTGCTTTCTTCTAAAGCTATGAGCTACAGAATACCCTTCCTCATCTGGAGGCCAACAGACAGACAGTTCAAAATACAGACAACTGTAAGCATAAACACACAGGCATACACACACAAACATACACACACACACACACAACACACACACACAAAAGAAAAAACTTGGGGCATAAATCTATAAAATTATTCTCATATGTGCCCTTTTTCACCCTATACTGCATTATTGACCTCCTCAACACGATAATGGCCTCACAAAGCACAAAGAGATAGTCTCCCCCTACTGTTTTCTGCACCAAGAGAACTCTCTAGAAGGGTGACACATGCTATGGTCACTAGCACGTAATGAATATGCTGCAATCATAAACACAGAACGTGGAAGAACAAACAAATAAATATTGGAGAGCTCCTAAAATACCTGCAAAGGACAAGTAAATGGGAGTAGGTGAGTCCCCTCAAGCTCCCTAGAAAGTCGTGGCAGAACTTAGTGCAGGTCACCTCCAAGTCATTTCTCTTTGCAGCAGTGGTGCTTTGGCTACCTTCAGCTTTTAGTAGTCTTCTTGTCTTCCTTCAGTAATTGAATCATACAGAAATTTGTTCCTCACTAACTAGGCTAATCCTTGCCAAATATGGACTCTTGAAAAGAATTGTTATCACCCATTAACAAATAGTGAGATAGGTTAATACCTGAGAGATGAGTAGGAGAGAGAATGAAATGTGCTCACTGACTTGTGGTGGCAAAGGAATCTGAGGAAGGGGAGAGATTTGAGCCCCAGAGGCAAAGTTGGGAAAGATCCAGGCAGGCCATCATGTCCTGACCAACCTGCTCACTGATGTGGAAATCTCAATATTCATGTCTCTTTTGAGACATCTAGTTCATCTCACCATCAGTCCATCTCACTTTCTTCTGGGCAGGGAATTCTCAACTCACTGGAATAGCGCAGCTCATTAGGCTACACCGCGTGAGGAATCATCAGTACACTCTTGGGCAATTGAGAAAAGATATGTTATATATCTACAAATATAGCAAAACTAAAGCAGCAGAGTGAGGAAGGTCATTTTCTCAACAGATTTTCCCCCCACAGGTAACTTTAGGGAGACTTTCCTTTCCCCCAAACTCTGCCCAGGAACTGGGGGACGGCACTCTACTATTCAATCTTCCTAGAAACCAAATAGCTATTGCAATGTGTGCTAAGAGTAGAGATGTTAAATAAGATGTTGCATACAAACAGGAAGCAGCTAGAAATAAAATAGTCCTAAGATTTTAGTGGCGATTTTACATTTGCTTAATTTACTCCCATAAACTTCATTCTCAAGTAGATTTGCTGGCATATTCAAATTTTCATGATGGATGCTCCTTGAGTTCTTCCCTTTGTCCTAGCTCCTTATTACTAAATTTTACATGAAAAATTACTTACCTGACTACAGGACCCTATAACTAAGTATATACTATATAGAAACAGTTGAGAGTTTTGAACAGATTTTTGGCTGTGTGTAATTTGTATGTTCTCTGCCTTCAATATCATGAAAGCTATCTCTGAAGTCACACTGATTACATGTAGCAATAACGCAGAAATCCCAGTGTCTGGATTGGGCCATTTGCATTTTGTCTGTAAGGTTGATGAGCTAATAAACTGTCCTGAGCAAGAAAATGACATGGGAGGATGTTTTAAGAATATTAATCTCGTGATGCTGGAAGAGATATTTTTGAAGAACGAAATTGTTGGTAAAATAGGAGAAAAAAATCATCTAACTGACAAAGCCTTTATGGGGATTGGGAATAAAATAAAAAGAGGACAGTTCTAAAAATATCAAAGAAAGCAATCCAAAGAAGGCTCTAGTGGAATAATGACAGGCAACTGTGTAATAGAGCTATGGAAAGCAAAGACATAGTTGAATTTTAAAACTTCTCTGTGATGATTAATTTTTTTTTTAATTTCACTGGACCTTAGATTGCCTAGACATTTGGTGGCATATTGTTCTGGATAGGAATTCTAGAGGGTCTTGATGAGAAACATTTGAACGAGTAGACTGAATACAGCAGGTCACCCTCCCTGAGGCAATTCTCATCCCAGTAACTGAAGCCCTGAAGAGGAAAAGAAAAAGACAAAAAGCCCCAGTAATGAGGAACTCCTCTGTGCTAATCCTAGCTACACAGGAGGCTGAGATCTGAGGATCATGGTTCAAAGCCAGCCCAAGCAGGAAAGACCATGAGATGCTTATCTCCAATTGGCAACCCGAAAACTGGAAGTGACACTGTGTCTCAAGTGGTAGAGTGCTAGCCTTGAGCTGAAGAGCTCAGAGATTGTACCCAGGCCCAGCTCTTTGCGTTGAGCCTGTCATGTTTCTGATGAGCATTTGTGCTGTCAGCTTTCCCTGTGTGGGGGCCTTTGGTCACGGCTGAAACTGCACCTTTTCTTTTCTAAGTGTCTAGTTTGGCAAACTGCAACTATTAGGAATTTTCAGTCTCTATCATTATGTGATGTGAGAAAATTAATAAGGTTTCCTTTGAATAAAACTCACTCTATATATACAACCAACTGTTCCTCTAGAGAACTCTAACACATTCCCTGACCCTGAGATTTTTTTTAAAGTTTTACTATAAAGGTGATGCACAGAGGGCTTATAGTTACCTTAGTCAGAGAAAGCGTACCTTTCTTTTTGGACAATGTCACCCCTTCCCTCACTCTCTCCTACTTTGTCCCTCCCATTCTCACCCACAAGTTATATAGTTCAACACAATGTCCAGTGAGTGTCACTCTTTGTCCTTCCATTTCTATGCCTCCCTTTATACTCAGATAAATGTGGATAAAAAAGAACAAAAAGAAACAAAAAACAGCAAAAAGAAAACAACCTCGTGCACATTTACATTATATAGCTCATTATTTAAGTGTATTTTCTTTTTTCCTGGTGATTGTTTAAAAAACCTATTTTATATTCTAGCAAATATATTATATATTTTTTATTTTGTTATATTTATGTATTTATACTTTATTTATTTAAATATTTATATTTTAGGAAATATTTCTGTCATAAATATTACATAGTTAATTTATTTGCTTTTATAATGTTAAGAAAAGATAGAAGATAAGGACTGAGGACATAATTATCCTTAGATGTAGTGTTTAAACACAAACTAAGGATTCTTTGAGTTATCCTATGATAAAGGAGTAGCAAATGCATAATAGGATCCAGAACTCAAAGGATAAATCTAAAAAAACTAAAAAAAAAAAAAAACAGGACGTTATGGAACCCTGAAATTCAATTAGAAGAAGAAAGGAATGAGCTGGCTAAGGAAGCTAAGAAGGAGTGGCTAGAACCGCAGTTGGGACATGGTGAACCTAAAGCCAAGCATAAAGTAGCAATAATAATTGGCAACTATTATTATTAGAAAAATCTAGCTTGTCAATCCTGTAAGAAACACCACCATTCACAATATCTCTGAGAGGGAAAACATGTTCTATATTTTCTTAAATTGAGGATCACTGAAAAAATGATGTTTTCGTTTTCTTCATTTTATGATATCTTTTACCTACTGCCATGTACCATTCAGATTTCATGAATAACTAAGGATATTCTCTTTCTTCCAATACACTAAAATATAAGCATATCATCTTTAATCCCATTAAGAATGACCTTTGTAACCAACGATATTTAATTATTGAACTTATTATTGAACTTTACTTATTGGCTTCCTTTTTATATCCCATACCTAAATCCTCCTAAATCATGAAATACCATACATGCTGTCACTGGAAACTCACTTTTGAAAGGGAATGCATTATTTCTTTCATTTACGACTTGATAACTCAAATAAAATATTTGGTCGATTGTATTTGTTAATTCCATTATTAATATTTAGGGATATAACAATGTATTATTTGTTAAAATTTTATAAAGAAGTAATAAATAAATCAGTAATCTGAGCGCTGATCCATGAATCTACCCATTTTTTGTTGCCTAGGATGGATAACCTTTCTTAACTCCAAATTGCCAAGATGGAAATTCTTAATTTCCGTCTCTGTGAATATCCAATAGGAACCCGAATTTTATGTCCCAGAGGTTACCTTTGGTCTCAGTGTGTGAATATCTAGAGACCTGTATGGTTTAGGAGAGGATCACACTGTCTCAATAGCTAGGTGCATATCATCATATAAAATGGCATTTACCAAAATGAAGTGCAAGAAATGGAAATAGAGGTTTTTTGTTCTTGTTTTCGGTACCTTTTGCCTTGTAAGTTTATCTGTTTGGGGGAGAGTAAGAGGTAAAGGGTGCACAAATGCAGCAGTGACACTCACTAGACACTATGCTGAAAACGAACTTTACAACTTCTGGGAAAGGCAAAGGGACGCAGTGACACTGTTCAAAAGGAAATGTACTCATTATTTGGTTTATGTATCTGTAACTGTTGTACATCACCTTTACAATAACAATAAAAATATATGCATATTTTTACAGGATAAACTTTAGATTCTACTCTCAACCTGCTTGGCTACAGTTTCTCATTTGGGTCTGTGGAACTTAGGAACTATGTCCAACACCTTTGTTTAGAATCATACCCAACTTCTTTGTTTGATTCATTTTCCATATTTACAATGGCTTTTTTTTTGTTTAGAAATTAAAAAATTTGGGGTGGGAATGTGGCTTAGTGGTAGAGTGCTTGTCTAGCATGCATGAAGCCCTGATTCCTCAGCACCACATAGCAGAAAAAACAGGAAGTGGCTCTGTGGCTCAAGTGATACAGTGTTAGCCTTGAGCAAAAGAAGTCAAGCACAGTGCACAGGCCCTGAGTCCAAGCCCCGGGACTAGAAAAAAAAATTCTCATTTTTCATCCTATCTCTTGTTTCTGCCTTCACTTTTACATGGCTATAATCTTATACCTGGACTATTGCTAGAGTCTACCTATACTCTTCACCCCTTCTTCTTTATTTCCCACAGCACAGAGGACTGTGACTACATTACAGTGGTGTCACTCTGATCTTGGTCTCCAAGGCTCCCTCCTGGCTGCCAACTCCTTATAGTATGCAATTAGCCTGTATCATTTTTATCAGCTCAGAATGCTCTTCAGCTGTACTGTTCTCTTGCTTTTCTCAAGCATTTTTTTCCAAATATATATATATATATTTACACATATATATATTTAAAGACATTTAAGTGTAAGAAAAATACAGAATAAACCTCTCTGATAGGCATTAGGTTATATATGATCCTCCATGCTTAAGAAGTGAGCTGATAGGGAACCAGTGCCATTTCCTTTGAAAACAACACATATAATCAATCAATTTAACTGAAATGATATTATGGAAATCATCGCTATTGGTTATGACAGTGCGAGTAGGTGATGATCTACCGCATGGTAGATCAGTTTCTTTACCATCTCTCCACTGCTTGCTGCCTGCTAGAATAAAAGCCACTTAAAGCAGACTTCACTTAGTCAAGTAGGCTTATGAAAATTCAGTCTGATGAGCAGGTAACAGATCCATCAATGAAAGGTCAATCCAACAGTTACCTCAAGATTAATTCTGCAATCAGTCCACATTGACAAGAATACAGAATATAACTAGAGTCTGTATGTAAAAAGATGTGATCACCGAAACAAAATATAAGGACCTGTTTTACCTCTATAAATACAGGAAATAAAATATTTCCAATGGAATTCTGATGACAGCGAATAGTCATCCATATTTTAGTCTAACATATTTTATCATGTTTGGTATCCTATGAATTTCTTACATAAGTGTATTTTGTTATTTTTCTTCCAAGCAATAGCTAATCATCTTGTAAATGATCTGAACATAACAGCCAAATAAAATTGATTCAATAAATACCAAGAACAAAGTATTCCACAAGATGGCTGGAGGGTTCACACACACACACACACACACACACACACACACACACACGCACACGTATGTATGTATGTATATATATATATTTATATTTCACAATGGAACCCATTGTGACATGTCAATATGTCTAGGTTAAAGTACAAAGATAGAGAAGCATACTAAATAAATTTGAGTAAAATACTAAGAATTGACTATTAATTTTAAATAGAGATGACTATGTACCTAATGAAAGACTTTGAAATATGGGAAAGTCTTTGAAATTACAGTACTGAAATAAAGCCATGATCACAGCACATTTCTACACACTGTCTTAAAATTATCAATTTACTAAGTGAATTTCCTACGGAGTACCCCCTGTGGTCACTGTATATGATTTTGGTACACTATATATTGTATGTATGTTTATCTGAGCTACAGAAAGGAAAGAAAAATTAGGGAGGGTGTAACAAATAGTATAAGTAATGTACTCACTACGTTGTTATGTAACTGTAACCCCTTTGTACATCACCTTGACAATGAAATTTAAAAAATTATCAACAATACAAAATCTGAAAGCTCTATCAACCATCTTCATCACACTGATATTTATAACACACATCATGTTTTTTTTCTCAGTAGAATTTTCTCATGGGATATTCACAAGGATAGAATGTATATTGAGCCATAAAACAACTTTAAAACTATGAGAATAGTAATAATGCAGACTATGTTCTTAGACTTCTTGGAATTAACCTAGAAATTAATGTCAGAAAGATATTTGGGAAATTCACAGATATATAGAAATTCATTAATTTTGTGAAATATTCATTTTCCTTTTAGGTCCTCTAAGATAGCATGGAGCATTTGTAAAACAACACTCTACTTATTTCTGAATTTCCCATATTTCAATGTCTTTCATTAGGTACATAAGCATCTAATCTTTCTTTACTTTATAAAAATGTTTATGAATTATTGATAATTCAAACTAAGTCTGGGCTATTGTTCATACTGTCAAATAAGAATTTGGCAATCTATAAAATTTTGAAACTACCAAAAATTTTACTTCAGTGAAAAGTACATTATATATACTAGATATTTATTAAGTAATTTTAATAATAGAATACAAGTTATAAAATGACTCTAGCTTTACTGTGTACATCTGTAGCCCAAACTGTATATAACCTAAGAAGAAATAATTATCGCCAATTTCATTTGCAATGAAGTGGCTCTTAATTTCTCATTTGGCATCCACCAAGCCCCTATTAATTACTTATATACTTTCAATTTTCTGTACTTTGTAATTAATTTGTGTCACTTGATATGAGGTAAAGTAATAAAACTGTATAGTTCATAAATGTATCCTTCTTATACATTTTCTTATACAGCTTTATTGTCAAAGTGTGATACAGAGGGGTTACAGATTCATATGAAAGGCAGTGAGTACATTTCTTGTTCTACTTGTTACTTCCTCCCTCATTCCCCCACCCCCCCCCCCGCCTTCCCTTTCCCTTCTCCCTGCAGCAGTTGTGCAGTTGGTTTACACCAAATGGTTTCTAAGTGTTGCTTTTTGAATGGTTTGTCTTTTTGTTCTTTGTCTCTCAATTTTGGTATTCCCTCTCCCTTCCCCAGTAATATTACCGGTATAAACAGTATCCAGGGTACACGGGTGTAATACAGTGGTAGCAAGGGTACAGCCACAGGAAGGGACTACAAGAGAAACAAAACTAAACAAATCACTCAAACAGAGAAAGAAAAAGAGGGGAAAAAAAGTAGTACAAGTTAAGATGGCATGTTGAGAATAATTACAACAGTGCTATAGCCCTTGTTTCCGTAATGTGGAGTTCATTGACAACCGAATGGTCTCATTGAGATTTATTTTGAACATTTAAGTTTCCACTATATTCAGCCGCTGAAGAAAAATATTAATGGTGCTTTGTGTTATTCTTGTGACAATGTATGAGGAGTGGAGACTTCAGTAGCCAACGTATCCTGAATTATAGATATTTATAAAAAACCGCATTACAATTCTGTGAAATCGACTAAACTTCAATCACTAATTTGTACTTATTACTTGCCCACTTACAAGAAAGAAAATAAGGTCAATGAGATTAGTTTATGCTTGTCATATAACCAGGGTATAAAGTATTTAAAAAAGGTTGAATGTTAACAAAGCCTATGATTCTGTCTTTAACATGTGTTTAGTTTCCTTATGAACACTATCTTCTTTCAATTTATTTGTATGTGTATAGACAGAGAGAGAGGCAAACATACCTACTTTCACGCACACACACATACACACATGTATGTGTGTACTTATGTTTGTGTTGATTATTACAGAAAGAAGCTAGAAAAGGTCAAATGAATGGTGTACAAGTCCTGTAGGCCTAGCAAATATACTTCACAGTTACCTGCTTCAGCATTCAGAAGGCCTTTGGAAAGTTACGTAACGTCTCTAAGCCTCAATTTTCTTCCCAGCTGAAAAGAGGGGGAATGTCTATCATATAAAATATATACACCGTCCAATGTAAGGATTTGCAAAAGTCTTATCAAACACAACTCTTGGCACGATAAATGTTAGAAATAATTAGACAATAAATGAACATCATTTCACCTCACTTGACTAAGAGTTCCCATTTGAGAAGGGAAAACATTGTCTGATTTACTTACCATTTGATCACTACCGCTAAGCTCAAAATCAGAATTGTTTATCACAGGAAATGCACAGCTTTACATAAAAGATAAAATGTAATCTCATTCTGAGAACATTAAGGTTTGGAAGCAAACGGAGAAGAAAAGGTAAACTGTTTCCTGTAAATGGATATCATTTGGAAAGCTAATAAGCTACAAATCAAAACTCATGTTGATAGGACAAATACATAGACCAACCTAGCAGAGACCAACCAACCAGGGACTTCATAGAGGAAAGATAAAGGAGAGAGAGCTGGGAAAGGAGGCTGGAACTAGGAAAAAGGTCTCTGGACACGGAACAAGATTCCATTTCTCCCATCCTTTCAGCCATTGCATCCAAAAACAACAACAACAAAAGGTGGAGGGGGTGGATTACATTTGCTGCTGCTGCTTCTTTCCCTTGGGGAAAAACCATAAAGCTCCAATCGATGTTTTATTTGATGCCTGTAAGCTACCCAGTGCTGAAGGAAGTAAAAGATGTGAAGTCATGAAACACAGGTTCTGGGGTCAAGGCTAATAGGCTCCACTCTGCTAATGTGGAGTCTATGAGGTCTGCACAGGCCCACAATAGCGTCAAGCATTAGAGCATTCTTCTCAGCCTCCTCTGAAAGATGCAGGGCTTAGGCAGCTCTACAGGAGTCCAAATACATCTATTTCCCATGATATTGAAAATGAATGACAGGTTGGTGCCAAGATTCTTAATGGTACTATTATATGGTATTACTAATGATAATACTCCACTCTCTCTCAAAATTGCCCAAGAAAAGGCTTGGCTGTATGCTTTGCTTATCAGGAAATGAGACAAGGCGGGGTATTTCAAGTAATGTCAGCAAATTCTGAGAAAATCAAGAAACTCAGAACCCAATTTACAGCAAGACTACCCATTAAGAATGGAGGGATTGGAAGAATTCTCTTGCATTTGGCTAAGCCTCGCTTGTAAACAATCAAGGAACAAGGAATCTGGAAAATTGTCACGGTGAGGTTGCCTTTTTCCAAGCATCATGAATTTTACATGGTGGTTAGCTGTTCACAAATGGACTACTGTTTTTCTTCAAAGGAAATCCCTGTACCCTCGGAATCTCCTGAACAGTAGTGACTCTGGCTTCTTTTTAGCACTTCCTTTTTCTGTCACTCCAAAGTGTTCAAGAGTAGTCAGATGTTGTTCGATAGTGGAATGCGTTCTGAAAAGATTGTTGTTAGTTTATGGGGTGGTTGTGCAAACATCCAGGAGTGTGTGTACATGAATTTAAATTATATAGACTGCTACACCCAAAGGCAAGAAGGAACACACTCTAGGTACTGCTACAAACCTGCAAAGTATTTCATGAGCTCAGGAAGGGACTGCAACAATGCATGTATATTGAAACATGTCACCAAGAAAGCGGAGTAAAATATTAAGCTATCAGAATTTTCCATTTCTTTATGTATGCAAAGACTGAAAAGATGAGACAAAGAGAATCTTGCCTGGCTTCAGAGTCTTGTTTCCCAGTCCCAGTTTCCTTTCCCAGCTCTCTCTCCTTTTTGATTTGCTGCACAAAGTCTCTTTGTTGTTGTTGTTGTTGTTGTTTATCTCTGAAAGGCTGGTCTGGTTATTTGTCCTATAAACATTATTTTTGGTTTGTGCCTTATAACTTATAACTCCTTTATCTTCTAGGTAGCTCACTATTGAGGGAAGCGTTACTAAGAAGTTCATGACTGTGTTTTCAATTCCATCCAAGAATGCTATCCCTTGCCTGGTAGACAACTGCTTTCATCCCTTATATCTGCCAGCGATCACCACTGCCTTGCCCATACAACCCGAGTTCAGGCATCAACTTAAAGAATGAACCAAGATAACACATAGCCAAGACTTCTAGACGCCTGGATCAGTATTCTTTCCTGTACAAGATTTTACCTTTCATGTCATTAATAATTTAATGTATTTCTCTCTCCCAAAATTTGCTTTTCTAGGGCACATAGGTAAGAGGGAAATGAATAGCCCTCAAAAAAAAATTGAATCACCAAAAGTTATTCAAGGTGACTTTCTGGACATTTAATGCCTCTGCAAAAAGTTTCCTCATGTCTTCCCTTCCTTGTCCTAGCTACTCAGAAAGAATTCCCAATGATCTGAACTATGCAGAGTTTTCTTTACTACAGCTTCTTCTTAGAGGTTCAAATGCATAAAGAAACGTTTGTTTATGCAACAATATTAATAACCTATACTGTCACCTATGTAAGATTGATGTATAAATTCTCACCAGCCTGATTGCTACTAGTTTAAAATAAAGACAGTCTTCTGTTATTCTATATTCTGGTCTAGCAAACAGTGTAAACAACTATAGGACCCATGGCTCTTTTCTCATGGTCTAGATGAAGCAGGACTTGGGCTTTTATGAAAATAAAAACACTCTTAGACTTTGAAGGGATGACAAAAGTCTGTAAGGATGAAGTGATGTCAAAACCAAGCCAGAAAGAATGAACTGGAATTAGCTAGGAAAGAAACGAGTTGGGAGGAGGATAAGCAAAGACATGGATGCATCATAATGTGTGGGTATGCATCAATTGTGTGGATATCATAATGGACTAGAGGAACTACTACAGATAACTAGATGACAGCTGTCATTTGCTCAGGCAAAAGAGATAGATGCTGGGAAGGCTAAGAAAGTAGGATGCAGGTTGTCTCAAATGAGAAGCTATGAGCCTTCAATTCTGTCCACCTCGATAGGACCTTCTATATGCAGACCCCAAATTTAATTAAGTGGCTCTGGCTTAATCAAGTTGTGGACAAAATTTTCTACATTCTTAGACACCAAAATAAAATATATAACACCCTACTACTATTTTCATTTAGATATCCTGAAGGAAAGCGGAATTAAATGTCACCAACGCCTGCCTCCATCCATATCCTCTCCTTTCCTACCTTTGTAAAAAAAAAAATTAAAAAACTCTACATAAAGTTCCTTATTTCCAAAACTGAGATTCACACTTGATTCCTCTCGTTTCCATATTCTCCACATCTAAACCATAAAGAATTCTAGCCTACTCTTCTTTCAAAAATTATTGAGAATCCACCCATCTTTTTTTTTCTATTCTTTTTTTTTCTCAAATTTTTATTATCAAACTGATGTACAGAGAGGTTACAGTATCATACGTTGGGCATTGGATACATTTCTTGTACTGTTTGTTGCCTTGTCCCTCATGCCCCCCTCCCTCTCCCCCTTTCCCTCCCCCCCCCCCAGGTGTTCAGTTCACTTACACCAAACAGTTTTGCAAGTATTGCTTTTGTAGTTATTTCTCTTTTTTTACCCTGTGTCTCTCAAATTTGGTATTCCCTTTGAATTTCCTACTTCCAATACCAGTAAACACGGTTTCCAATATACTCAGATAAGATTACAGAGATAGTGTAGGTACAAACATAGGAAGGTGATACAAGAACATCATCAATAATAGAAACTACACATACACATAGGACGTTGAAAGTAGTTACAACTGTGATATATCACTTGTTTCCATAACATGGAGTTCATTTCACTTAGCATCATCTTATGTGTTCCTAAGGGTATAGCTATTGGGCCTTGTGATGCTCTGCTATGGCTTGCCTAAACCTGTACTAATTATTCCCAATAAGGGAGGCCATAGAGTCCATGTTTCTTTGGGTCTGGCTCACTTCACTTAGTATAACTTTTTCCAAGTCCTTCCATTTCCTTACAAATGGAACAATGTCATTCTTTCTGATAGAGGCATAAAATTCCATTGTGTAAATGTACCACATTTTCCTGATCCATTCATCTATGGAGGGGCATCTGGGTTGGTTCCAGCTTCTCGCTATGACAAATTGTGCTGCGATGAACATTGTTGTGCTGGTGGCATTACTGTGATTTTGTTTGTGGGCTTTTGGATAGATACCCAAGAGTGGGGCTGCTGGGTCATAGGGGAGTTCTATATTGAGCCTTCTGAGGAATCTCCATACTGCTTGCCAGAGTGGCTGAACCAGTTTACATTCCCACCAACAATGAAGTAGGGTTCTCTTTTGGCCACATCCCCTCCAACAATTGTTATTATTAGTTTTCTTGATATATGACATTCTTGCTGGGGTGAGATGGAATCTCAATGTTGTTTTGATTTGCATTTCCTTTATGGCCAGTGATGTAGAGCATTTTTTCATATGTCTACTGGCCATTCTCATTTCCTCATCAGAGAAGTTTCTTTGTAAGTCTTTAGCCCACTTGACGAGGGGGCTATTGGTTCTTTGCGGTTTTGTTTTGGAAGAAGGTAATTTTTTTAGTTCTGCATATATTTTAGAGATGAGGCCTGTGTCTGTTGAATGTCCGGTAAAGATCTTCTCCCAGTCTGTGGGCTTTCTGTTTATCTTGAGAGCTATGTCCTTTGCCGTGCAGAAGCTCTGCAGTTTGATGCAGTCCCATTTGTCCAACCTTTCTTTGATTTGTAGCCTTTCAGGGTCTTTGTTAAGGAAGTTCCGTCCTGTGCCAAGGAGCCCAAGTGTTTCTCCTACTCCTTCCTTTAGTGTCTTCAGGGTGCCTGTTTTGATTTCAAGGTCTTTAATCCATTTGGAATTGATTTTGGTACAGGGTGATATATAAGGATCTAGTTTTAGCTTGTTGCATGTGTTGAGCCAGTTTTGCCAGCACCACTTGTTAAAGAGGCTATCTTTCTTCCATACTATTGTTTTAGCTCCTTTATCAAAGATTAAGTAGGCATAGTTCTGTGGGTTTAATTCTGAGTCTTCAACACTTACGGTATAAATTTGATCACCTTTTTCTAATGCTTATAACTAACAAATGGCTCCTTGAAGAATCTACTTGTTCAGACTTTGGTATCCTAAAGGTTGTCATGGAGTTTATTATCATGGACATATTTTTCTTCCAGCAGTTTGGCTCCTAATGGACTTCTTGTAAAGAAGACCAAATACCTTAACATCCTTGAATTATATTCATTAGCCAGTTTGAATACTCTTTATATATGGCTATATAAAACCTTTTTAATGATTCTTTCAATTACAGAATGTTACTTTCTGAAAAGGAAAGGAGTTGAGGCAAAGCTGGTTCACATTACCACGTGTTGGGAATATCATTTCCTGAAATTTTCCATTTCTAAAAACATAATTCGGGTATGTATGAATAATTGAGGGAACTTGGTTTAATGTAGCAATTTGAGAGGGTTGACAAAAGTTAGGTGTGTGTGTGTGTGTGTGTGTGCGCGCGCACACATGAGCACATGTAGTTATAGATGGGAAGGTATAGATAGATGGGAAGGTGTCATCCTGTATCATCTATTCGCCTATCTAGCTAATCTATCATCTATCTACATCAAAGTATCTTACCTTACTCTTTCTCTTTCTACAAAAACACATACAATAAACCAGGATATCTTTCCAGACATAACTGCCTTGAAATCTTCTTTCAAGCTGGCTTTCAATGGCACATTCATTGTGAAGTTTAAGTCATTTTTCTTGTAAAATCAAAAATATTGCTCACTCTGTTTCTGGCACCTCATTTGATTTTCTTACTGAGGAGATTAATTTAGTGGCTGTTTACAGTTTTGTATGAGGTTGCCTTTGTGTCCTATTGCCCTACAAAGTCATTTGGGAATGCACCCATTGGATTGGTTTTGCTTGCACTTTGTATGAAGAGCAAAGGTAAGAATTATTTCATGCAGCTTCATAGCACCTCCCTATTTAGCTCTAAAGCAACATGAACCTTGCAGATAATCAGAGTCCAAATACGCTAATAGGTTTTAAAAATGTGAAAAGAAGCTACATCCAAATGGGTTCTAGTGCCCAGCACAAATATTGGGGATTTTTTCAAGTCTTTTTGAGCCATCCATAAATTGTACATCATCACCCAAGTTTCCCATCCCAGGTTCAAATATAGTATTCCCACACTTTTCTGTGAGAACCGGAGTGTTATATTTTAAAGGTCAAATGTGAACTTGCTCACCTTGACACTTGCTCTTACAGGCTCAGAAAGGCACATTCCATAATAAATAGAAAGAAACATATTTTGTTTTCTATTCCAGTCTTTTGAAAGACCTTCCACATTTTCATCCAAGAATAGCTCTGCCATCTTCCTCTCACAAATAAGAAAAACTAGGAATTGAAGGGTATTTTGACATCCAAAGAAAACTTTGCCATACTGTCTATTCATTTTGATCAATAAACCCTAGTAAATGATAAAGCTGAGATTTAAACAATGTACTTTATCCTGAGCTTATGCCCCTTGCACTGGATTTTACTTACATAAAATTTTATTAATTAAGGCTTTTTTCTGACACAATAAAGAAGTATAGGAAGGCATAAGTAATATATGAATGAACCAGAGTCCTCTACATGAAAGTGAAATATTTAAGTTAAGAAACTTTGATCTTTGAAGCAGCATTTCCATCCACCACAGCAGAAATTTCTTATAGCTTCATGATAGATGATAGATAGATAGATAGAGTCACTATATTTCTTATAGATTCACTTTTAATCAAATCAAAGGACGGGTTAGGTTTGCGAGTTTACATTATTGTAGAAAACACTCTAGCCATTGTTAATCTCAGTGGTGATATAGTGAAAACCAACGTATAATACAAGACCAATATAAATTATTTTGTTAGAACTGATATTTTGTTTAGAACTGAACTTTTTTTTTCTGTTGAAGATAGGGCACAGACTGGGAGGAGAATATTTTTTCCTTTTAAAGTAAGAAATTGATCTGAAAATTTCTTTTTGTTTTCTTCATATAACTTTAGAAGGCTGTTTCTGGAATTTTTTTCTAGATCTGGTGATCATGCCAGCAGTATTTTCATTAAGTTTTGAGAATTGTCTGTAACAGAGAGAGTTCAGAGCAGACCTACATCATTTACTGATGTTGCAGAATGTACCACAAAGGAATTAACATTTACATGGCACCTTAGAGCTTCCAGAGAAATGCTTTTGTTTACCAACTATTGTCTCTCTGGATAATGTGAATTAAAATTTATACTCACTTTGTTCTGTGTTCTAAGAGACGTTCAGTGCTCAGGCACAGCACAATCCAGGATTTCTCATTTTATTTCCCTCTTGTCTGTGAACGCAAGTGATGTTGCTCTGCACTTGAACTCACTGAAAGAGACGAGTCAGTTTTGTCCTTTAATACTTGGACATCCACAGTGTACCTTGTTCTAAAATATATACCAAATTCTTTGGTGATCTGCCCAAAGCACTGTGCAATATCCTCTCATGATGTTTAGCCAGACAGTCAGATATATGTTGAGGGACATAAAGAGAGATACCACATGGTTCTACTATTTCAAGTTGCTTCCACTCTCTTCCCAAACTGTTATGGAAGAATCTGGAAATTGAGCTCCAGGCAAGACCTCTACCATCTCTATTTGACAAAGTATCCTAGAAATATAGATAAAATTAAATAAAGCAAGTCCTGAGGTGGAAGCATACATTTACACAAACCATATGTATTTCAGCTCTTCTTTGGTGCCTCTCTTAATAAAATAATTTCTCTAAAGGCAATAGTACCTATGAGAGTGCATTATAAATATCAAAGTGCCTGTAATTGTCACCACTAACATTACTTGAGAGTCCAGCTACTATTTGTGGTGGAGAATGACTTTATCTTGACAGGCAAGTTTAATCAACCAAGTTTGGTTTCCTGTTGCCCTGTGCTAAGGATTTTGAGATTTCACCCAGGCTTCAAGGGCACATGTAGAAGTGATACTCATTTTGAGGAAGACATGTGACTAGTGAGCCATGACTTGAGTGGCAGATGTTGGCTGGCTCTGCCATAGAAGGGAAGGCTCAAACCGTAGCCCATACTGGGAGACAAAAATTGCACTAGTGACTTAAAGCCTTATCACATCTTCGATGGGTTCTACCACTTCCTGTCAGCCTGTGACTTGGGATATAATGACCACTAAGAGAATAAAATTTTGGTCAACTACCAGTTTTTAATGGAAAAGAAAATGTCAATGAATTTTTAAATGAAAAAAAAATTTAATGAACTTAAACCCACAGTTGCCTTCTTCCAGTAACTTTTCCTTATACTTTAAACAGTATATGTTATTTTTGCAATTGGTAATATTTTTGGAAAAAGTAAAATTATTTAAAAATTTGAACATGACATTCACAGAATGCTGGGAAAATGTCATAGTTTACAATTATAGACAGAATATATTAACTAATTGTTTTAACAAATAAACATATTAATGTAAAAAGTAGCTTCTGTATCTAAGACAACTTCACTAATCAGTACATGTAGTTTGAACGTTAAATAATTCAAAAATATTTTAAGATAATAACTTTATATTGGCACTGGCTGTTATATTCAAATATCAAAATGCTAAAGCTTGAATGTTCCCCCAAACAGACATAAAAGAATACTCCTTGCATGAATTCAAAATGACCTTTCCTGTCTGATAATTTGATTACAATTAAACTTATTTCAGATAGGTAACATACACTTTGAGTGATAGTACATAAGATAATCGTGCTCCCTATGTATATTCAGTAAATAAGCACTCTGTAGATAGCTTTCCCACCATTCATTTAGTTGCTATGCATTCATTCCTATGACGCTTTCTATTTTTTTTTAGTTTAAAATATTTTATGATGAGAAAAAGTACAATATGTGTGCAAGTGTGAGCAACTTGGGAAAATACAGCAATGTGTGTAGAAAGGGTCAGCGGTGGGAATGGACCGCAGGTGGATGGCCGCCGTGGTGTGTGTGTGTGTGTGTGTGTGTGTGTGTGTGAGTGTGTGCAAGGATGGAAGTCCATCCTGGTGGTGGATGGCGCCCTGACTTCACAGAACTTCACATGAGTAGACTGACCACACACACACACACACACACACACACACAATGCACAAACGTGCAACCATGCACAGGCACACGCTCGCCAAAAGGCACTTACACATAAACAGGAATGCATGCTCCACACGCAAATGCACATGTAGATGCATGTGTGCAGAGACGCGCGTGAGAGCATTATGCACCTATGTGTACATGTACACCAAATGTGCACGTCCAAACATGCGTGGGGCACACGCATACGCTCACATGCATACATGCAAAGTGCTTTCTGGTCTAGACACTGGTACACAAAAAATACTATGAACACCTGTACACACATAAACACGCGTGCACAGTCCTATGCATACACTCATGCAGCCACACAAAGACACGCGTGATCGAGG